>NC_045446.1:77678191-77744826 GCF_002776525.5 Piliocolobus tephrosceles | reverse complement strand
TTTTTTTTTTTTTTTTTTTTTTTTTTTTTGTATTTTTTAGTAGAGACGGGGTTTCACCGTGTTAGCCAGGATGGTCTCGATCTCCTGACCTCGTGATCCACCCATCTCGGCCTCCCAAAGTGCTGGGATTACAGGCTTGATTGACAATTATTAAACCTATTTATAGGGCACAATGTGATGTTTCAATATACATATAAATTGTGTAATGATCACATCAGAGTAATTAGCTAATTCATCAATTTAAACATCTATCATTTCTTTGAGATGAGAACATTCAGAAACCTCCCTTCTAGTTATTTTGAATACACAATATGTTAACGCTAATCATCTTATTGGGCAATAGGACAGCATAACTTATTCCTATCTTGCCGTGGCTTTGTAATCAGTGACAAAATTTCTCACCCTCCCTTCCTCTTTAGTACCCTCCCCAACATCTGATAACCACTATTCTACTCTTTACTTCTATGAGAACAAAATTTTAGACTCCACGTATGAATGAGATCATGCAATATTTGACTTTCTGTGCCTGGCTTATTTTACTTAACACAATGGGGAAATGACAGCCTCTTCAACAAATGATGCTGGGAAAACTGGATATCCTATGCAGAAGAATGAAATTAGATCCCTACCTCCCACCATTTACAAAAATCAAATCAAAATGATTAAATCTTTTTTTTCTTTTTTTTCTTTTTTTTTAAGACAGAGTCTTGCTCTGTCGCCAGGCTGGAGTGAGTGCAGTGGCACAATCTTGGCTCACTGCAACCTCCACCTCCCAGGTCCAAGGGATTCTCCTGCCTCAGCCACCTGAGTAGCTGGGACTACAGGCACACATTGCCATGCCCAGCTAATTTTTGTATTTTTAGTAGAGATGGGGTTTCACCATGTTGGCCAGGATGGACTCAATCCACTGACCTCGTGATTCACCCACCCCAGCTTCCCAAAGTGCTAGGATTACAGGCGTGAGCCACCATGCCCAGCCAAAAATGGTTAAATTCTTTAATGTAAGATTCAGAACTCCTAGAAGAAAAAATTGTGGGAAAGCTCCATGAGTCTAGGCAAGGATTTTTTGAATGAAGCCTCAAAATCTCAAGCAATGAAAGCAAATACAGACAAATGAGATTATATCGAACTAAAAAGCTTCTGCACAGCAAAGGAAACAATCAACAGAGCAAACAGACAACTTACAGAATGGGAGAATACATTTGCAAACTATACATTTGATAAGGGGTTAGTGTCCAAAATATATAAGAAACTCATATAACAACAACAACAAAAGAGCCCAATTAAAAAATGGGCAAAAGACCTGAACAAATATTTCTCGAAAGAAGATATAAAAATGGCCAACAGAGATGTGAAAGGTGCTCATATCAAAATCATTGAGGAAATGCAAATCAAAGCCACAAGGGGATATTACCTCACTCTAGTCAGACTGGCAATGATTGAAAAATCAAAAGATAGCTAGTGTTGGCATGGATGTGGAGAAAAGGAAACCCTTACACACTGCTAGTGGGAATGTAAATAAGTACAGCCATTTTGAAAAACAGTATGGAGGTTCCTCAAGAAACTAAAAATAGCACTCTCATGCCATCCAATAATCCCCTACTCAGTACATATCCAAAGAAAATGAAAATCATGTTGAAGAGATAACTGCATCCCAATGTTTATTGGAGTACTATTCACAATAGCCAATACGTAAAATCAACCTAAGCATTCAACAATGGATGAATGGATAAAGAAAATTGGGTATATATACACAATAGAATCATATTCAGTCATTAAAAATAATGAAATCCTGTCATTTGAGACAACCTGGATGAACCTGAAGGACATCATGTTAAATTATTTTTATAGGAAAAATAGTTCATTTGAATTGACACTAATCTGTTACTTTTGGCATTCATATACATTATCCCATTTAATCTGTACAATGAACTATGAGATAGATAACATTATTTCCTTTTTATAGATGAGGAAACTATAGATCAGAGAAGTTAAATAATTTGCATAAAGTCGCATAGCAAGTAAATATAAGACCTAGGATTTGAATTTAGGTCTGAGTCCAAAAAGCTCTGCTCTCACTATGCATGTTAAATCCATACAAATTGGCCTATACTTCCTGTAACAAGACCAAAGTCACACAGAGATAAGAAAGATCATCAACCTCTCAACTTTAATTTTAGTTATCTTATGACTCCCTTTATTGCCTACATTACCTCCAAAATGTATACTACATACACTTTCAGTATTTTTGACAAAAAGAATAGAAAGAAGGAAAATTCTAAACTGGAAGAAAATGGTAATTTCTAAAAGAACTTCTCTATAATGCTAGTATTATTTAACTTAAACCTCATCTTTTTAAAAAATAAAAATATATATCTACTAACATGCATATATATAAAATAATATAAAAACATAACATGCATGTATATGTATACATAACTTGTCATTCATAGGTCTTATGGAAAAGAAAATCATATACTACATTGGTTAAAAGCTTTATCTTTGAAGGGAAATACACTTGGATGCAAACACCAATCTGCCTCTCAGTAACTATGCAGTTATGAACATCTAATTCAACCTATCTGGGATTCAATTTTCTCATCTGTCAAAAAAGGGCAATTATTCCTTATAGGGTTGTGCTGATGTAAACCACTTAGCATAGTCCTGGGACCATAGTGAGCACAGAATAAAAGGTTGCTTTTATTACTTGTAAATTATCAGAAATTCTTCTGTTGTCATCGGAATTGTTTAAGGTTCTTTCAGGGGTACTATCACAGAAAGTAATGGCCACAGTTATTGGCATGCAGCATGTAAAGGACCATAAACCTACAGTCATAAGATCATCTATCCATCCTAATGGCATAATTGGATAAGTCATTTCCTTCTTTGGACCTTTGTTTTTTAATCTATAAATGTAATGTATTTATAGAGTAAACAATGGGTTTTATGTTCAGCTCTGAGTTTAAAATGCCAATTCCTAATGATAGTTAACGTCAACAGCAGCCTCTTTAAACCTTAAAAATAGTAATTCTTGAGCACAAAGTCTTCAACAGGTGATCCTAGTTTAGACTGTACTGACACAGGATATTCTGCCCAAATGAACAATTTGTGATTCTATCAAAAGCTGTAACCTCAATTTCTTTCTAAAGAGGAGGCATTTCCATCCAGATCCTGGAGAGAAGAGGAGGGGTTAGTAGCCTGGGAAAGCAATTAGACTTAGCTCTGATTTCCTCCCACCAAATGGCCACACAGGGTGATGCCATAGCAATCAGGCGTATTCTGCTCTGGGGATAAAGATGCATACTAATTATCCTTGGAGTCATTCCAGATACTCTAAAGCAATCCAAGAATCCAAGCAATCCAAGAATAAGTACATCAACTGAGCTAACCACATTTTTTAATGACATAGCACATATACCTACATGATATTTTCCATTTCTCATAGAAAAATCATCCCATACAAGTGATTGATTGATAGTATCATTAATTAATTTATGGATGTAGGTAACTTTCCTGAATACTTAACCAATGTACTAGATGCAAAACATATGCCAGTAATGAAAATAAAGTTTTTGCTCTCCAGTCTATTGGGCAAGGCAAACAACTGATATAATGCCAGTGTGATCTGGTGATAACAAGTTCTATGAAAACACCCAAACATATTTGAGGGTAGGAGGCCGTGGTGTGCTGATAAACCAGTTCTGAGGGTGAGAGAAACAAAATGATTTGTTACATTTGCTGATTTCTGGGGTATATCAACTTCCATCAGGGCTGATTTCAAGCTACCAAAAAGGCATCATTGAACACAGTCTTGGGGAGAGGTATGTATAATTAGCTCTTGTAAGCCAATACTGAAAGCAATTAGACTTAGTAAAGGACAGCTCTGAAGCACCAACAAAGGTTTTCTTGTGGGTTAGAAACTAAGTTCTGTAAAGAAAAATATTTTCGGCCGGGCGCGGTGGCTCAAGCCTGTAATCCCAGCACTTTGGGAGGCCGAGGCGGGCGGATCACAAGGTCGGGAGATCGAGACCATCCTGGCTAACACGGTGAAACCCCGTCTCTACTAAAAAGTACAAAAAACTAGCCGGGCGAGGTGGTGGGCGCCTGTAGTCCCAGCTACTCGGGAGGCTGAGGCAGGAGAATGGCGTGAACCCCAGAGGCGGAGCTTGCAGTGAGCTGAGATCCGGCCACTGCACTCCAGCTTGGGCGACAGAGCGAGACTCCGTCTCAAAAAAAAAAAAAAAGAAAGAAAGAAAAATATTTTCCTAAAATGTTGGGGTACACAGAGACCACAATATTTATTGGTTTTTTTTTTTTTTTTTTTTTTTTTGCGTTCAGACAATTTATTTGATACTTTATTTCTTGAAAGCTTTCATTCTTTATTATTATCATTTTATTTTTATATGACTTGATTAAATCAAAAGACCTGTCTTCAGGTTCTGAGATTCATTCTTTTGTGTGGTGTAGTCTATTTTTGAAACTTACAAATCTTTGTTGTAATTCCCTCAATGTATTTATTTCCAGAAGTTCTATTTTGTTTTTATTTTTTTAATTATTATTATTATACTTTAAGTATAATAGGGTACATGTGCATAACGTGCAGGTTTGTTACATATGTATACTGGTGCCATGTTGGTGTGCTGCACCCATCAACTCGTCATTTACATCAGGTATAACTACCAGTGCCATCCCTCCCCTCTCCCCCCTCCCCACAATAGGTCCCGGTGTGTGATGTTCCCCTTCCCAAGTCCAAGTGATCTCATTGTTCAGTTCCCACCTATGAGTGAGAACATGCGGTGTTTGGTTTTCTGTTCTTGCGATAGTTTGCTGAGAATGATGGTTTCCAGCTGCATCCATGTCCCTACAAAGGACACAAACTCATTCCTCAAGGATCTAGAACTAGAAATACCATATGACCCAGCCATCCTATTACTGGGTATATACCCAAAGGATTATAAATCATGCTGCTATAAAGACACATGCACACGTATGTTTATTGTGGCACTATTCACAATAGCAAAGACTTGGAATCAACCCAAATGTCCATCAGTGACAGACTGGATTAAGAAAATGTGGCACATATACACCATGGAATACTATGCAGCCATAAAAAAGGATGAGTTTGCATCCTTCGTAGGGACATGGATGCAGCTGGAAACCATCATTCTCAGCAAACTATCGCAAGAACAGAAAATCAAACACCGCATGTTCTCATTCATAGGTGGGAACTGAACAATGAGATCACCTGGACTCGGGAAGGGGAACATCACACACTGGGACCTATTATGAGGAGGGGGAAGGGGGGAGGGATGGCACTGGGAGTTGTACCTGATGTAAATGACAAGTTGATGGGTGCTGACGAGTTGATGGGTGCCGCACACCAACATGGCACAAGTATACATATGTAACAAACCTGCATGTTGTGCACATGTACCCTAGAACTTAAATAAAAAAAAAAAAAACTGAAAAAAGAAGCTTCTTTGCATCAATATAATGAAAAAAAAAATAGAAATAGAAGGAACAAAAGACACATTTTGAGTTTATGCCCTGTGTCAGGCCCTAAAGCAATAGATGATATGAATAAGACAATCCTGTTTTCAATAAGCTCTTCATGGAAAGTAACCAGTCAATTATAAAATAAGCAATTAAGTAATTGCTGGAATTATAAGTATGTTCTTATACAGGTTTATACAACACCAAAATAAAAGGTCAATACTACAAATTTTGTACAAAAGTTAGGTAATTTATAGAAGAGGAAAGACGTTGAGAGTGTCTGTGACATAAACCAGACAGTATATGTGAAAGTTTCTGGTACTACGTATCTTGTGCGTCACCCCTTATAAGTGCTCAGCAATTATTTCCTGAATTGTAATCATAGATTCAGATAGCCTCTGTCTTTGCATACATTGGTTCAGGTTTTATTTTGAAACTAGAGGCAAGTGCACCAATTGTTCCCATCCAAAGATGGATGAAATATTAAAGGCCACTCTAAGCTTAACCAAATGCTACTCTATTTAAAAGAGCATTAACACCAGTCATGGCATGAAATAACTTGTGTTCTGAATAAAGAAATCGCGCAAAATATCAAGAACCATTAGGATGCCTCTGGGAGATATGCAGGTTTTAATTTTAATGAATTAGAGGAGCAGAAAAGAAGAGAAATTATAGAATCCTCTTGTGAGGAAAACTATTTACCCTGCTGTTCAGAAGACAGAGCTATTATTTAATGGTTCCAAATAGCCCTGAATGTTGCTTGGTGATTTTTGCCAAGCCAGTTTGTTATACAGGTGACTACTATAGAGCTCTCCTATTATTGTGACCAAGGCAGTTGTAAAATATAAACATTTGTCAAAAAGATTGTTGGAAGGAATGTGTCTATGAAGCTTGTTATTGTATTAATTCATTCAACAAATATTTATAGTGCTCCTATTATATTCCAGACAATATAAAAGATGCTGAGCCAGTATTTATATAATTATTTGTGATATGTACATTGCATGTGACTTATCTAAAATAACTGAAGCTGATCTCAAACCCTGCAAACCTAAGAGAGGTGTAAAATTCCAGACACTGAAATCCTTCTGAATGAACAAACCATCTTCCTACCCAAATGGATATATTCTTGGTGAAATGTCACCAAAACCTTAAGTTGTTAGAGCCAGGTTGCAAACAGCTAACTCAGATCAGTTTGTAAAGGCTGCTGGAAGCAGCAGGTTAAGAAGGTCTGTGTGGCCTTTTCTGTGCTTGGGTATAGGAGAGGACACAGAAAAGTAATACACAGGTTGTAGAATTGCAATCTTGGTTATAGCTATGACTAACTAAAGAGACAGAAATCTGGAAGACAAAGGCAAGTGAGTGGCCCTCCGTACTTTATAAGACCTGACCAGATTCCCAGATTAACAATATGCAGGTAATTTGACTTCGAAGTCTAGTATGTCGAGGAACATTCCAGAAAGGCAAAGCCAGAAACCTTTCTGTGAGTGTCAATTAAAATTAGAAAATAAATCTAGATAACATAGAAGCCCAGTAAAGCATAATTCCTGGGGAATTGGGGAAACAAGACACCAGATAAAGTTCATGCTTCTGACACACAGAAGTTTCCTTCGGTATGGAGTATGGCCATCTGAGGCTCATGTGATAACATCTGAATGAAAGTACACTTGTCCAGCTGGAGCCTCCCTGCATCTGGGTGTGGTAAATGTGATTAAGTTCTTGCCAAGGAGATGTGAGTGAAAGCGATGTGTGCAACTTCTGCTTCAGTTGCTTAAAGTTGCTTGTCTAGCTTTGACTATGGATAAGGACAATGTCCTAGAAATGGCAGAGAAACAAGATGGAGAAAACCAGGTCCCTGAATGACCTCAGGGAGTCAAAATGTTCCATAGGCCTTGACTGCTATTTATGAAGGGACATTGTATGTCAAAATTTCATTGTTAAATCAATTGACTTAGTTTTTGCCCTAACAGTTATTCAGAGAAGGGCTTCTGAGGGGGACTAACATGAAGTAAATTGTGAGTGATGAGAGAAAAAGAGTTATTTTAAAGAGCTGATGGAAAAATATCCCTGGAAGAGAAAGCAGACAATGTGGACACCTGAGGAAGTCACACTGTGTTCAAAGAGCAGAAAGAACACATCGCTGGAGTGAGGGGAGAGTAACATGGGACAGACTCTCACTCCACAAGCACTCAACCAGCAACATCAACATTTGCCCAAGTCACCCTAAACACAGGTACAATTGTGGCCACACGGACTTTAGAAGATGGTATATACATGTCTTTGTATTCCCATCAAATTAGCTACAGTTGACCAGTCAGAGTCCCTTTGTCTTTGGTCTTTCTCCCTCTTCTCTCTTTCCAAGGACTAGTTCCATATGGCTTCAGGTTTGATCAAGGAAATAGTCCTGACTTAAGGAGACAGGCATGCTATTGTTATCTCCATTTTATGGAAGTTGAGATCCAGAGAGAGTAAGTAGCTGACCCAAAGTCACCGGGCTAGTAAGTGATAAAACCAGGACCCAAACCCAAGTAAGCTAACACAACAATCCAGTCCCTTAATTACCACACTCCCTGCCCAGGTAGCCTCAGCTATTGTAACATCCTGATAGTGGGGCATCTACAAAACAAGAAAACCTTTATCCTGCTTATACTGAATACCTCTAATCACATAATCTCCCTGTGCTATTATGCTAAAAGGGCTTCTCTTTACCTGGGGTAAGAAGGAGAAAGAACAAAAGGGAATGAGAGCAACAGAAAATTCTATCTTGCCACATTTAGAAAATATTAAATATAATCAGTTCTCAGAATTCAGAAAATGATGACCATTTGTACACTCATACCCTCATGAAATAGCACTGTCATTTTACCTATGTGGAATCTCACATACGTATCAAGTAGGAGAGCAGTATTCAAACTTAGGTGTAATTATCACAGTCCTGTTGCTTCCTCTAAAAAGGAAGAAAGATTCACTATGCCCAAAGATAGGCCCAAGTGGCCCTGGCAGTGGTAAAGCGGAATCCATAGCAATGTAACATGCCCAGGTGTCACTGGCTGAGTCTACCCCCTTGTTAACCCTGCTCCCTTGTCTTCTCCTCCCGTTCCTCTCCACAACTCTCCACAGTTACTGTGCTCATGCCTCCTTCCCCAATTAAACACAGCTCTCAGCAAAGAGCCCTGCACCTCCTTCAGACTAAAAGAGAAGTGAATGGCTACCCTGAATACACAATCGAGAACAAGAAGATCCACAGTTTGATAAAACTATATCTCCAGGCTGTCTAAAAGAAAATCCTTACTCTGGATTTTAAACATGAGGGTAGAGACTAATGTCTAGACAACTCAGCTACTTTAAGGCCACCCACATCCCAGCCTGAAAATAAACCTTATAGTCAACACTTCATTTTATTTAAAACTAAATTAAGCCAGGTATTATTTTCTAAATCAGTGAAACCTAAATACTCAAAGTTTAAATAAGTTTTATGTGCTTCTCTTCCCAAAAGGCAATTAAAAAGAAGGTGATCTGCTAGAACTTCACTGGGGTCAATTGAGCGTGCTTGTTTCTGAACTGGTCAGCAGTGCCTTAGACAGCAAAACAGAACAGGCAGCCCAGCCAGCCAGGTGACAAATAGCTTTTCACAGCTGGCTACAAAAACACAGAGCTAACGTGTCATCACATTTACTGCTACTGGAAAAAAAAAAAAAAGTCATCTTTGCAATTAAGTTTACTGGACATTAAATGGTTATTGCTTTGGCTTGTACCAAAGCAGTCAAGTTGCATTTCTTGCTTCATTGGATTTTTTATTTCCTCTAATGCCAGGCATGCTTTTCTTGGCATAGAATCTGTAACTATCACATTATGGGTCCAGTTGGTTATTTAAAAGCTCTAAAAAGACAAGAGAGTCAAACAAAGCTGGGGAGCAGTCTTGTAGTGGTGCTGCAGCTCCCAGCCTACAGGCTAAGGACTTCAAGGAGCTGCGTAATTATTGCAGGGGACCGCATAATCCATCTTCTGTGCACCAACCGTTGTCATAGCCTGCTTAAATATCTCACATGCATGCCTGACATACACATAATAAACAAAACATCAATTTCAAAGTGGCATTATATTCACATTGGCTTCTTGCCACTAATTATAGTAATCTGGTACTTTTTTACACACAAAAAAGAGGCCCTCATTCTTAAAACCACAGTGGTTGTGACACATTTTAACATAATGTAAAAGCTAACCCAAGGACAGCATTCAATAAAAATAGCTTGGTCCTTAGAACAATGATCATGTCAAAATGCAGGTTTTGCAAAACATCAGGGCTTTAGTTGACATGATTGTGGCTATTATGGGCACAAATTAGAGAGCAACTGAATTTTGACCATATCTCAGATTCACACATTTTCTTGAAAGAAATGATTATGTATAATGAATCTTCCCCCAAACAGAAATTTAAGCCAGTAGAACATCAGCAAAAAATGCCAACTTGTTCAAGCTTCTAAATTAAAATGAGTATATGCCCTCTTAATTGTTAATTCTAAACCTGGGGTTGCCAGCAATCCTAGTTCAATAGGAAAAGTTGATTTGTTGCTATGTAAGGGAAATATAGCTCCCAATTTGTACGTATGCCTGATATTTAACCCCACCAGAGGAGCAGCATATTCTAAATAGGAACCAAAAGACAATGTCTGTCACTAGTCCCAGTGTGCCAAGGGAAAGAACTAGGTCATGATATTTTCATCCTTGACACCAAGAGTATTGGTTTGGGTAGGAAGAAGTTGGTGACACTGTCTGACTTTATGACATTTACAGTTAGTTGCCTCCTTTTCTTTAATACCTGGAGTAAAGAAAGCTTAATTTGCTTGAAGCAAGAAGTAAGGAAAGTAAAACCCAATTGTCTATAAAACAGCTCAAGACAACTCAGCAAGAATTCTGTTCTCACCATCTAACCCTGTGCCTGGACCATAGGAAAAATTTAATAAATGTTTATGAAATAAATTACTGACTTTCTGAATATAATTCTCAAAGCCAAACTGGGTGTCTGAGTTGCCTCTTTGTTTTACTGAGAACTTGTAGCTTTGTCTATGAAGTTAGTATACTTATGTAGGAAAGCAAAGTGATTTACACTCTTAGAATCACAGTTCTAAGAGGCTGATCCTTTTGTTATGACAGAAGTTGGCTTTGCACTTGTCCCATTTTCCAAATACACAGATTCAAGCTTGCTCAAACCTAGACTGTAAATCCAGAAGTTTCTTGAAGCATCAACACTGAAAAGCCTAAAAGTATCAAGTACATTTTACTATTTATATTTCTGACTTGAATTTCTTCCCCCAAAACTAAAACCTTTACTGAGAAGGGTGGTGCCTGAGACTTCCAGCTGAGAAAAGCTTTTGATGACCTTCGATTGACACCACAATGAAGCTGAACACACCAAGTCTTGTTCTTTGTCCAACATACACATGCTCATAGCTCAGTCCCAGCCCTCTAAATTATAATTATTTGTTTATGTGCTTATCTTCACTATGGGATTATGAGTTTCTTGAAAACAAGAATGTCATTATATTAGTCACTGTAACTACAGCTCAACATGGGGGCTGGCAAAGGCTCAGTACCACATAAGTATTTCATGAATATTACTAAAGTCATTTTCTGTCTTACCTTAGTTCATGCTTCAGTGAAATCTCAGATAAAACTCTCACTTCTGTGTTTTTTAGACCAGCTCTGTATCTCACCTGCCCTTATTCTATCCCTCCTTTCCTTTCTTTTGCTTCATAGGAATGATAAAATCACCAAATGGCAAAAAGCTGACAACCCTAGAGGCATAATTAAGACAAGCAATGAGCAGCAACCCCATGGTAATTCCTCACCATGACCCCAGCCCCAAGCCCTAGACCTAATAGGTAGGCTTTGAGCTGAAACAGCGACCTTCAAAATAGCACTTCCCTTGCTGAATCTTTTGCCCAAGAAAGGTAACACTTCCCTTGCTGAATTTTTTTGCCCCCAACAAAGAGTGAGACCTTAATAATATTTTTATACAGATCACTTTCAGACCAGTTGCAGAGGCTCATACCTGAAATCTCAACACTTTGGGAGGCCAAAGAGGGAGGATCTCTTGAAACCAGGAGTTCAAGATCACCCTAGTAAACATAGCAAGATCCTCAACTCTACAATAAATTTAAAAATTAGCCAGGCGTGAGGGCTCATACCTGTAGTTCCAGCTATTCGGGAGGCTGAGATGGGAGAATCTCAGCCCAGGCGTTCGAGGCTGTAGTGAGTAGTGATCACACCACTGCATTCCAGCCTGGGTAAGGGCCAGATGCTCTCAAAAAAAATTTAAAATTAGATTGATTTTATATTTGATAACAAAGAATCTTCCTGTCTTCCAACCATGCATCATGACCACCATCTTCATCATTTAATGCTTAGTATGTGCCACATACTGTTATAAGTGTTTTGTTGGAATTAATAACTCTATAATATATACACACATACAATTTATATATACATTTAGGTATATATACATTATTCTATATGCACACTTTTTACCCTCATTTTTCAGATGAGAAAATTATCCTATGTTACACAGCTTATAAATAATATAATCAAAATTTGAAACCAAATGGATTCAGACTGATCTTTCTTACCCAATATATCTAAATTATTATTTTTTCCCTTCCTGGATCAATGTTAGGATTTTGTAGGGTTTTTTGTTTTTTTCATTTTTTGAGTCAAGGCTCTGTCACCCAGGCTGGAGTGCAGTGGTGTGATCTTAGCTCACTGCAACCTTGAACTCCTGGGCTCAAACCTCTCACCTCTGCCTCCTGAGTAGCTGGGACTACAAACACACACCACCATACCAAGCTAATTTTCTGTATTTTTTTTTGTAGAGATGGGATCTTCTTACGTTACCCAGGCTGGTCTTGAACTTCTGGCCTCAAGCAATCCTCCTAATTTGACCTCCCCAAATTCTGGGATTGCAAGCGTGAACAACCACACCCAGCCTCAATGTTAGTTTTTTGGTTTTGGTGTTTTTATTATTATTATTTTAAATTTCAATAGTTTGGGGAAAACAGGTGGTATCTGGTTGCATGGAAAAGTTCTTTAGTGTTGAATTCTGAGATTCTGGTGCACCCATCACCCAAGCAGTGTACGCTGTATCCAATGTTCAGTCTTTTATCCCTCACCCACTTTCCACCCTTTCCCCTAAGTCCCCAAAGTCCATTATATCATTCTTATGCCTTTGCATCCCCACAGCTTAGCTCCCACTTACAAGTAAGAACATAAAATGTTTGGATTTCCATTCCTGAGTTACTTCACCTAGAATAATGGTCTACAACTACATCCTGGTTGCTGCAAATGCCATTATTTCATTCCTTTTTAAGGCTGAGTAGTACTCCACGGGGTGTGTGTGTGTGTGTGTGTGTGTGTGTGTGTGTGTGTGTAATCTTTTTTATTTGCTGGTTGGTTGATGGGCATCTAGGCTGGTTCCATTATTTTTTCAATTGTGATTTGTGCTGATATAAACATGTGTGTGCAAGTGTCTTTTTCATACAACGACTTCTTTTCCTCTGGGTAGATAGCCAGTAGTGGGATTGCTGGATCAAATTGTGGCTCCACTTTTAGTTCTTTAAGGAATCTACATACTATTTTCCATAGTGGTTCTACTAGTTTACATTCCCAACAGTAGTGTAAAAATGTTGCCTTTTCACCACATCCATGCCAACCTCCATTATTTTTTGGTGTTTAAATTATGGCCATTCTTGCAGGAGCAGGGTGGTATCTCATTATGATTTTGATTTGAATTTCCCTGATAATTAGTGATGTTGAGCATTCTTTTATGTTTGTTGGCCATTTGTATATTTTCTTTTGAGAATTATCTGTTCAGTTATTCGCCCGCTTTTTGATGGGATTATTTGTGGGTTTGGTTTTTTTGCTTGTTCATTTTTTCTGATTGGTCTGAGTTCCTTGTAGATTCTGGATATTAGTCCTTTGTCAGATGCACAATTTGAAAATATTTTCTCCCACTCTGTGGGTTGTCTGTTTACTCGGCTGATTCTTTTGCTGTGCAGAAGCTTTTTAGTTTAACTAGGTCCTATCTATGTATCTTTGTTTGTGTTGCATTTGCTTTCGGATTTTTGGTCATGAACCCTTTGCCTAAACCAATGTCTAGATGGGGTTTTCCTGTTATCTTCTAGAATGTTTATGGTTTCACATCTTAGATTTAAGCTTTTTATCCATCTTGAGTTGATTTTTGTATTAACTGAGAGATAAGGATCCAGCTTCATTCTTCTACATGTGGCTTGCCAATTATTCTAGCACCATTTGTTGAACAAGGTGTCCTTCCCCCACTGTATGTTTGTGTCTTTTTTGTTGAAGATCAGTTGGCTGCAAGTATTTGGCTTTATTTCTGGGTTTTCCATTCTGTTCCATTGGTCTACATGCCTATTTTTATACCAATACCATGCTGTTATGGGTAACTATAGCCTTATAGTATGAAGTCAGATAATGTGATGCCTCCAGATTTGTTCTTTTCGCTTAGTCTTGTTTTGGCTATGTGCGCTCTTTTCTGGTTCCATATGAATTTCAGTATTGTTTTTTTTCTAGTTTTGTGAAGAAAGATGGTGGTATTTTGATGGGAATTGCATTGAATTTATGGATTGCTTTTGGCAGTATGGTCATTTTCACAATATTGATTCTACCCATTCATGAGCATGGGATGTGCTTCCATTTGTTTGTGTCATCTATGATTTCTTTCGGCAGTGTTTTGTACTCCTTGGTTAGGTATATTCCTAAGTATCTTTTTTTTGCAGCTGTTGTAAAAGGGGTTAAGATATGATTTGATTCTCAGCTTGGTCATTGTTAGTGTATAGCAGGGCTACTAATTTGTATACATCAATTTTGTATCCTGAAACTTTACTGAATTCATTATTAGATCTAGGAACTTTTCAGATGAGTCTTAAGGTTTTCTAGGTATACAAGCATATCATTGGTGAACAGCAACGGTTTTACTTCTTCTTTACCAATTTGTTGCCCTTTCTTTCTCTAGTCTGATTGCTCTTTCTAAGACTTCCAGTACTATGTTGAATAGAAGTGGCTAAAGTGGGCATCCTTGTCTTCTTCCAGTTCTAAGGGGGAATGCTTTCAACTTTTCCCACTTCAGTATAATGTTGACTGTGGGTTTGTCATAGATGGTTCTTATTACGTTGAGGTATGTGCCTTCTATATCGATTTTGCTGAGGGTTTTAATATTAAAGGATGCTAGATTTTTGTCAAATGCTTTTTCTGCATCCATTGGGATGATCATAAAATTTTTGTTTTCTGCATCTATAGAGATTATGTTTTGTTTAGGTTTATGTGATGTATCACATTTATTGACCTGCATATGTTAAATCATCCCTGCATCCTTGGTATTAAACCCACTTGATCATGGTGTGTAATCTTTTTAATATGTCATTGGATTTGGTTAGCTAGTATTTTGTTGAGGATTTTTGCATCTATGTTCATCAGGAATATTGGTCACTAATTTACTTTTTTTGTCAAGTCCTTTCCTGGTTTTGGTATTAGGGTGATACTGGCTTCATAGAATAATTTAGAGAGGATTCCCTCTATCTTTTGGAACAGTTTTAGTAAGATTGGTCCCAATTTTTCTTTGAATGCCTGATGGACTTCAGCTGTGAATCCATCTGGTCCTGAATTTTTCCTGTTGTTGGAAATTTTTTTATTATTGTTTCAATCTCACTACTTGTTATTGGTCTGGTCAGAGTTTCTATTTCTTTCTCATTTAATCTGTGAGGGTTGTATATTTCCAGGAACTTATCCATCTCCTCTAGACTTGTGCATATAAAGGTGTTCATAGTAGCCTTGAATGATCTTTTGTATTTCTGTGGTATCAGTTGTAATGTCTCCCATTTTGTTTCTAATTGAGCTTATTTGGATCTTCTCTCTTCTTTTTTTGGTAATGTCACTAATGGTCTATCAATTTTGTTTATCTTTTCAAAGAACCAGCTTTTTGTTTCATTTATGTTTTGTATTTGTTGTTGTTGTTGTTTCCATTTCATTTAGTTCTGCTCTAATCTTTGTTATTTCTTTTCATCTGCTGGGTTTGGGTGTGGTTTGTTCTTGTTTCTCTAGTTCCTTGAGGTGTAACCTCCCGTCCCTTCCATTTCTTACCCTTCCCTTAGCCTTATTTTTCTCCATAGTCGATATTAGCTTCAGGCATATTGTGTAATTTGTTTTCATCATGGTCTGCCTTCCCCATAAGAAGATAACTACAAGAGATCAGAGATTTTATCTGTATTGTTCATTGAACATCTTCAGTGCCTTAGTACATAATTAAGAAAATTGGGACCAATCTTACTAAAACTGTTCCAAAAGATAGAGGGAATCCTCTCTAAATTATTCTATGAAGCCAGTATCACCCTAATACCAAAACCAGGAAAGGACTTGACAAAAAAAGTAAATTAGCATAATCAGTGCTCAATAGTTGCTGAATGAATAACTGAGTTGGTTATAATTGGATATAAAAAGTGAGGGGCTAGAGAGAAAGATGACTCTAACATAGTAGTACTACTTTTATTGAACAGAGAAAGTTAAATCAACTTAAGCCTAAAAGATGATTAAATTAAGCTTGGATCATTGCTTTTTATTTCAGTTTCCTTTAAGCTATTCAAATAAAGATTGATGAGTTGGCAGTAAGAAGTAGGAACCAGGAAAGAGGGCCCGAAGAGACACAGCCAGACCAATGATGTGGAAAAACGTTAAGTGTCCACAGAAGGAAGACACCTAGAAATAGAACCTTCAAGGGGCACAGAGAAGAATAACACTGGAGCTATTTCCACCATTCTGCCCCAGTACCTACTATAGTAGGGTTAGTATTGATGGTCACAACTCAGACACGTTCATATCTGAATGTGATGGAGTAACAATAACTAACTAGATCCTCACACCTCCTTTTAAAAAGGCAAAATTTGGCTCTGCAGGGTGGCTCACACCTGTAATCCCAGCACTTTGGGAGAGGGGCGGATCAAGAGGTCAGGAGATCGAGACCATCCTGGCTAACATGGTGAAACCCCACCTCTACTAAAAAAAAAAAAATACAAAAAAATTAGCTGGGCGTGGTGGCGGGCACCTGTAGTCCCAGCTACTCAGGAGGCTGAGGCAGGAGAACGACGTGAACTTGCAGTGAGCTGGAGGAGCTTGCAGTGAGCTGAGGCGGAGGCGGAGCTTGCAGTGAGCTGAGATTGCGCCACTGCACTCCAGCCTGGGGGATAGGGCAAGACTCCGTCTCAAAAAAAAGAAAATTTATGAAACAACTGTTTTAGACATTGGACAATGGATTGGGCGGGATATTATTTCCTAAAAGAGGGGAAACCAGCTAGGTGAACCTATGATCATCAAATTTACGGCCTGGAGAGAGTATTCAGATTGTAGCACAGGGAAGGTGTACTCAGAGTTCATCTATCTCTGTCAGTTGAGAGGACATTCAGGGAGTTCAGAACTCAGGCAGGCCAAAGTGGAAAGAATTTACAATGCAGGGAACCAGAGAGGAGAGTGTTATAGGAAGACATCTGGAGATTTTCAAAGGGTCCCTTTCAAAACTTCACCTGAGTACTAATCATCACATGCATTTGAGGAAAATACCTGAGGCCAGGAAAGAAACAAACAAACAAAATGCCAAATAATATCAGGCAGAACAATTCAGAAAGGTTACACATGGCTTGGAATAGTTCCTGTTTCCCCCAGCCAATGAAAGGGGTGTGGGAGGGGGAGGACACTGATCACCTGACACATCAAGCAGAATCTTCAGAAGAGTATTGCCCCAGTAAAGGGCAAATTCCTAATTAGGGAAGGGAAGAGAAAATTATTCTCTAGGGCCATCCAGATTTGTCTGTCCTCCAGAAAACAGAATGTTAAGTGTTCAATAATGACACTTGCAGGTAAATCAAGAAGTTTGTAGATAAGAGAATTCCATGACTCTAACATCAGCAAGAATCAATTTAGTAGGAATTAAGTAGACAGAGGGGAGAATTACCAGTAGGGAAAAAAATAGGGAGCATGCTGACTTCACAGGACAGTAAGTAACAATCATGAAAGTAGGATAATAAACTAGTTTATAACTCCAGATCAAATTAACAAGGGCCAAGCAGAATACATTTTAGGGAGGGACAAGAAAGGTAAAAATGAAATTAATTATACATAGTTCAGAGGGAAGAGTCACAAGCTACTATTTGGTTCTTGATTTCAAGAAGGAAGAACTAACCACAGGTATACTTAAAAACTGGGCTGATATTTTGAAAATCACTACAGAATACAAGCAAACAAAATAGAGCAATCAGTGGAAGCTGTAAGAAAGCATTTTAAACATAAGACTAGATGATAGCCAAACCTCACTTATGACAACACATGCAATTCAATGGGCAGAGCTAATTTTAATTTAAGGAAAAAACTGGGTTTTTTCCCCAAAAGAATGGAAACTGCATTGGAATTGCAAATTTTATCTTTTAAAAAAGTGATTGCCCAAAACAAGAGTGAAATTGTCCTTTTTGCAGATCTCCCTGCATAGATCCTGTAAATGGTTCTACTGGGCTCCTTCTTGCCTAAGAGAGAGCAACTGATTAAATTACTTTCCAGAGTTCCTTTCATCTGTGATTGCAACAAAACAGAGAGAGCATAAACAATTAAAATCAAATACACCAACATTTCTGGGATAAAGTTTCTATTTTGAACAGAAGTCTGAGATGAAATATCCTTTTGAAAGATATTGGAGAAAATACGCATCACATGTAAAGACAAGAAGACATCCATCTGAGATACACACTAAATGAATTACCATAGCCAACAAGAAAAAAACTAGACAGTCAACTACAATAATAAATAATATAGCAGTGTCATGTGCCAACAGTTTGCACATTTTAAAGCAAATTTGTTAAGAAAAATAAATTACCCTAGAACAAATTATCAAATGCCAATATTTTAATAGAAAAGTAATGGAGTAAATTTGCTATGGTTTGGTTTATATACCCATTAATGAAGAAATGAAAAAAAAATCTGATGTCATAATTGTGTATCTTCACAGAGGCAAAGCAACCACAAATTTTCATGTTGAAGACCTGTCTCTTTTCAGAATGTGTAGCAATGTGAGAGGAAGAAAAATCAAAATATCTGATCCGGAATAAGAAATGAAGTAGTTAAAATACATTTTTTGTTAGAAGAGTGAAAAAGAAACAACTAGAATCCTGAGTTAGCAAGCACCACGATCATAATACTAATACACACTTAGGCGATTTTGGCCCTAAGCCCCTATGGAACCCCTGGTATTAAGAATTTTTTCCAGATAGTAAGGAATTATTTTTATGCCATCTTGAATAGGTTTATGGTCTTTTTCTCAGAACATAAACTTCCAAATAATTGTAGAACAAACACTGTATTAGTCCATTTTCACGCAGCTGATAAAGACATACCTGAGACTGGGTAATTTATAAAGAAAAAGAAGTGTAATGGACTCACAGTTCCATGTGGCCAGGGAGACCTCACAATCATGGTGGAAGGTGAAAGGTACATCTTATATTGGAGGCAGGCAAGAGAGAGAATGAGAACCAAATGAAAAGGGTTTCCCCTTATAAAACCATCAGATCTCATGAGACATTCACTACCACAATAGTATAGGGGAAACCACTCCCATGATTCAATCATCTCCCACAACATGTGAGAATTATGGGACCTACCATTCAAGATGAAATTTTGGTGGTGACACAGCCAAACCACATCAAACACTTTAATAGATAATATTTTGGCATGAATTATGCTCCAATTAAATATGTTAAGCAGTTGCTATTATAAGTCCCATTTTACTTATGCAGAAACAGAGCTTCCTAGAAACTAGAAAATTGCTTTTATAACATAAGACATAAATAGCGGTGCTGAAGCTTGAATCCATGTCTCCCAACTTCAAATGAAGACAACTTCCCAGTGCCCTCAGGAGCAATCGCATTAATAAAAGATTTTATTTCGGACTATACACAAGATGAGTTGTGTCCAGTTGCTATTGATCCAGAGCAGATGAAGCAGGTCAACTGTGATAGATACCAGAAGAATAAGTGAGGAGAACCTATGTGAAAACCAGTATGAGCCTGGGCATGGATCCAGGAATCTGTTTTCAAATCAGTAGGAGAGCAGAAGTTCATGTGCAGGGCAATCAGAAAACCAAAGTTATGATCTAACAGTGGCTAAAGTTATGTCTTGCATGAAGGCAGGAATCTCCCCAGAGGCCAAGGATAACAGGGTTTTTCCATGTTAAGTTAAAGGACATATTGTTACTCAGATAAGACAACTGAGGTACAGTGGGGGTTAGTGGACTATTTCTCTTCAAACAATGGAACACATGGGAAACAGAACATACTTATTTTGAGTGTTTTTAGTCATCTTAACAGTCTAAAATTTACGAGAATAAAGCAAAGCATACAGTAGACTTTTAAATTAGACCTTTCTGCCTTCTGAATGGGTCCCCAAAGAAATAGACAGAGAGAAGTAGAGTTTTATTTCATAACTTCATAAAGTCTAAAAAGTAGAGCAATTTGGAGATTTTGTTGGAGATTTCTGCTTGGTTATTCATTTTGTTTGTTTGTTTGTTGAGACAAGGTTCTCACTACATTGCTCAGGCTGGTCTTGAACTCCTGGACTCAACCGACCCTCCTGACTCTCACTCCTAAATAACTGGTATTACAGGCATGAGCCACCATGCCCAGTCTGCTTTGTTGTCTCTAATGGACTTCAACACAATTGCTCTTTACTTTCCTGTGTGGGGGTAAAAGTAAAGTAGGGAAAGGGCAAGGGAGAAATGGGAAAACTGACTTCAAAGGTGAGATTAAGTTAAAGAGGACAACACTTGTTCAGCCAAGTGAGAAAGACCAGAGTGTGGTTTGATAACTCCTGGTTTGGGGAGAAAAAAGGAAAAAAGAACTTAAGCAAAAAATGCTATTGCCCAAATGGGGATAATTATAACAGAAAGAAGCCAAAATAAGAAAACAAAATTAAGCCTAGGAGAATGCAGACTGCCCATCAAGGGAAATGGCAAAGCATAGAAGACAATTAGATTGGGAAACTATCTTCTAGAAGAAATTAGAGGCACCCCACTGCTTGAGTAATTAAACCACAGACATCATGCTATAGGGAACACACATGAGGTGATGGAGGAAGAATAGAAATGTACATCTGAGGATCCTAAGCTTTCTCACGAAAAATCATGAAGGAGGAAAAAGCCTTGCCTGGGCACAGGTTTATTATGAAAAAAAAATCATCCAGCTCTACCACTGATGTTTCCTAGAGTCTAAAATGCAATGTAGTCTCATCTTGTTCTCTTCTATGGTACTCATGTGATTCAAGCATCAATCTCCTGGCCTTTTGTTGTGCATATTTGAGTTTAACAGATGTTTATCACTATGTCAGCATTTCATATCTCTTATTGATAATCATTCACACGTAACAGCATATCACTGGACATAGCCTAAAGAACTTACAGTGATTTGCATTGTACATAACAACAATTCAGGATAGTCATAACTGACACCTAACCTCTCATTTTATATCTACTTGACCAAATTAATAATCCTCCCTAAGATCTAGTTTTGACATCTATAAAATGGGTGTAAAAGTATATCTCCTTGATATGGTTTGGTTCTGTGTCACCACCCAAATCTCATGTCTAACTGTAATCCTCACATGTTGGAGGAGGGACCTGGTGAAAGATGATTGAATCATGGGGACCATCTTCGCCCTTGCTGTTCTCGTATTACTGAATTGAGTTCTCACAATATGTGTAGCACTTCCCCTTTCACTCTCTGTCTCTCCTGCTGTCATATAAAGAAGGTGCTTTCTTCCCCTTTGCCTTCTGCCATAATTGTAAGTTTCCTAAGGCCTGCCAGTCATGCTTCCTGTTAAGCCTGCAGAACTGTTAGTCAATTAAACCTCTTTTCTTCATAAATTATCCAGTCTCAGGTAGCTCTTTATAGCAGTGTAAGAACAAACTAATATACTTCTTTAAGATTATTGTAAAAAATGAGATAACATATTTTAGTTAATGCAGTGTCTGAAAAAAATATAGCATAAAGCCTCTTAACAAATGTTAATAATGATGATGAAGATGAAAATGAAAAATACAGCCCCAGATATTAAGGATTAGAGAGAGACCTGATTTAGAAAATACATTTCCTAGTTCCCAGAACTAGGAAATAAAATTAGAAGGTATCTAGTGCTCAGTGTTGGAAGGTCCTCAATGACTATTGGCTTATGTCATATAAAATAATTATGGGTGAATGACATTCAAGCATTTTCTTTCTATCCAGGGTCATTTTAAGAAAGACTTGGAGTCAAGAAATTAGGAAATGCACTTTTTTGTGTGCCTATCCATAAGATAAAGAGATGTGATGATTTTTCTGTTCCCAATTAAATTTCAGGCCTAAGTCTACAACATAAATAAACATAAAGGATTTGTTCACACTTTCTTATTGATGTCATCTTTGTGATAGAAAGAGCAAGAGGTTTGTAATCAGAAAATGCGGATGTGAGTCCAAGCACCACCACTTCCTCTTCCATTATGCTCATTGCAAAACAAATAATTATCCTCTCCATGACTACTTCACAGAGTTGGTATACAAATTTAATAATGTACATGGAGATGCTTTAAAATAATGTCAAAATAATGACAAAAATAATTGAATTAGTTTACCACATTATCTCACAGGAAAGTGATAAATCAAAATAAGTTTGATAAAGAAATCAAAATCAGTTCCAACATGGTACTGAGAGACAGGACTAGCTGAATTTCCTAGGTCAACTAAGAATTCGTAAGCCTAGCTGGGGAAGGTGACCACACCCACCTTTAAACGCGGGACTTGTAACTCAGCTCACACCTGACCACCCTACAAATATCATAAAGTATCTCCTACATGCCAAGCACTGTCTAGGTGATAGTTGGCAGGCCTTTATAAAAGAAGAAATTACTAGATTGTGTGTTTTGGGGGGAAGACATTTTAAAAGTCTTTTAATATATACATATGAAGTATTTACTGTGTGCTGGTGAAGGGTGGTGGGTGGGGTACAGAAAACTGGATTCACAATAATGCTGAGGACCACTCTTCACTAGCACACAGTAAATACTTCATATGTATATATTAAAAGAATTTAAAAATGTCTACCCCCCAAAACACACAATCTAGTAATTTCTTCTTCTACAAAGGCCTGCCGACTAGCACCTAGATAGTACTTGGCATGTAGGAGACATTTTATAAGTATTTGTTGAATGAATGAATATAGTCTGCTTTTAAGAAACTCACAGGCTGCTCATACGAAGGTCCACCATCTTAGGCTTGGCTCAGTGCCTCACACTTAGTGGACATGCATTCAGTATCTGCTGACTGATTTCAAAGCATAGCAGAAGTAAAAGCCCAACATAAATAGATTTTCCTCAACTAAATCACCTCCCTATATATCATTAAAGCAACCATTGTAATAGTGAATCTTTACTATCTCTCCTTTAATGATTAGAGTTTCAAGCAGAAACATCATCCCTCTAGTTAATTTTTCCCTTAGTCTGGGGAGTTAAAGTTTTATCATTATTATTCAAAGTTTATGTCATCCATGTACCACTGGTAATATTTTTATTCAGTTATTGTCAGCCATACACCTTGTGTTCATTTCTGTTCAAACAGGTTCTAGCACAGTCTCTTTCTTGCAGATACCGACAAGAACACCAACATGAACATCAGGTTTCTTTTTCAAATTGGAAAATAAGAGTTATGTTACAAATTTTCTAAACTCTTTACAGAGTGAGAAAAATCTATGCCTGGCAAAGATAATTTACTAGACAGAATCAGATATAAATATTACCAAAAAATGAAAAGAAAGAAACTTCATGCTTCGAATAAAGTACAAATCATTGTCTCCAAAAGGGAGCTGGCACAAACCTTGACAAGGCTTATTAATAATGCCCACATCTTCCTTGAAACCTTCTAGACACTAGGGAAAGAATGTTTTTCCCTGACCATGCTGTAAATGTAGCTGGCAGAAACAGAGTTTTATTGCCTCTGAATGACTGTGTGGCTCACTGCACAATGTTGTTCCCATAACCACAGGAAATTAAATTAGCAGTCAGGAGTTCTCAAAAGGTTGAAATATGCTATTGTGCCCATGTTATGTATCACAATTGATGTAGGCAGTCCAATATGTTCAGCTACTAGTGAAAGGATTTATCAAATTTGGCCATTTAAATTAGCCAATTTGAAGATGGCCATGACAACTGGCAAAGATCTGCAAACTCAAAATTAGGGGATGCCTTCCAGAGGTCACAGTGTTGTTGGCAGTCTGAGCCTTGAACATAGATAACTAAACAGGCAAATCCATGTGGGCAGTGCTAAGTAAAATAACAGAGGGATATATAAAAAGATATGGCTGGAGAGAAAGATTACATTCAGATGTGGCTTGAGAAGCCTTTCTGTGGGAGGGAATTTAAGCTAGGCCAGGAAGGATGAGTACACTTTGGCTAGGTGGAAATGAAAGACTGAGCACTCCAGGAATAGGGCACTATGTTAGCCAACATGTATAAATGAGATGAAAGGACATGTAGGTGGAAGAGAAATAAGCTCTATATGGCTAAAGTGTATTTTCATGAAGAAAGTTGTGAAAAATAAGGCTGGAAAGGTAGTTAAGAGAAGATAGCAAGGGCTGCTATGAAGGCCCTTCACAGCTCTACCCTCGGATTGCTCCCCGTCCCTCTCTAGGTGAATGTCCTCTGTGCACAGCATCCCCACCTTGCTTTGATGGCTTTGCTTTCTCCTCAGTAATAAAGGCTCTAAAGTCTCCATGTGTGGAATCTATGCTGGGGAACATGAAAACAAGCACCCAGACATCAGAAGACATGGAGCATGGACTGCAAATAACAGCAGACTCCATTTTTCTGAAAGATCAGTGGTTTTCAAACTTGATAAATTCATGAAACCTATTAGATATGAGTTCTAAATTTATTTTCAAAGAATCAATATGTCAGTAGGCTCAATTCTTTGCCTTCTACTTTTAAACTTAACTTCTTCATAAAGCAACCTTTTTCAATTACCTCCTCCACCCTGACTCATTCTGATTACCTGCTGCACCCTGATTCATTCCAATTACCTGCTCTGTCATAACCATTTTTTGTGCCAAACCACTTACCCTATCATTCTCTTTAAATCAGCCAATCAGAATTCGTTTAGCCTGTGCAGTCTAACCCCAGCCAATAGAGGAATGACACAGCAGCAGGGGCCATGTGTGTCAGGGATAAGAACCCCTTCCCTTCCCTTGTCCAAGTGTATACTCATCATTGCTCCATCTGTAAGGGCACACCCTTCTATAGAAGTACCTTGCCTTACTAAGAATTAAAAGAAAGTTTTATATTCAATTCCAATTCTTTTGCAGCACCAAATCTTTATATATAACACTTAGTTTAAACAAAATCTTATATGGAATCCCGATAAGCAAAATGGAACTGCTCTGTTTGGAACAGGGATAGGAGTCTAGAGGCCCACCTACCCAGCTTCCTCTCCTTGACGGCAACCCCTCAGAGCAGGGGGCCAGGGAGGCAGGGAGGAATGATCTGTGCATCTCTTATTGCTCTCTGGAATGCAGTTTATATAAAGCGCTGCCCTAAGACAAAGGATGCACAATAGAACTGCAGAAAATAAGAGGTTTGAGTCAAGTGGTGAAGGGCCTGGAGTTCCAGGTTACATGTTTGTTCTTTATTCTGTAAGGAAGAGCTCATGAGTGACAGTTCTTCAAGTAAGAGATAATGAAACAAGAGTGAGAAAAGAGACAACAGGAACAGAACAGTGAAAGGAAGACATCATTCAGAAAGGACTTAGCAGAGCTTAGCAAGTGATATGGAAGACAAGGAAAAGGGAGAAGTCCCCAAAATTAGGCAAGACTTCAAGCTGGGGGACTGAAGTCATTGGAGAAAAACAGTAACAGGCAGGGGCTTGAGAAGATGAAGAATTCAGTTTAGGACACACTGTGCTGCATAGGCCAGACACAGAGGTGAAGATTGCCAACCAAGAACCAGATGGGTGATGCTGGAACTCGGTAAATGCAGTCAGAGCTCTGGCGGTGAATTCAGCCCAAAAAGCACAGAAGCTACTATTCTCGGTATATGCAAAGGCCTACCCATAAGACACGGCTGCTATATGGACAAAATAATGGAGTATCTGAGAAGAAAACATGCCTCATGTGCCCCTTTTTTTGGCTAATGAGTTTCCTCAAACCTAAGCTTATTTCTACATTTATTCCTTCTTTTGTTCATTCAATCATTGTAATTTAATTACCAGTTGAGTTTTGGGCATGGTGCTAGATCTTGTATACAACTTTAAAAATGTGATGTTGACCCCTGGAAGCAATTTAAAGCAGTATATACATAACTGATTTGAATATCAGATAAACCTAGACTTGAGTGCAAGCTCCATTTCTAAACACCTGCAACAATTTGGCCAATTTATTCAACCACTCTGTAAAATGGGATTTGAATATAGAGCCCAGGAAGAGGCCAGACCAGAAGTACAAATCATGAAACAGAATGAAATAAATTAAGGGACTGTATAGGCAGAGAAGAGATAAGCACAAAGGGTCAAGCCCTGGGGCCTAAATATACTAGCTCCCCTGCCTTCGGTTAGTTGACATGTGGTTGAACAGTTATGAGTAGTGGTTAACCTGTACCATTGGTAAAACCAGACCAAGGTATGAATTCCAGCTTGGCTTATTTCTACTAATAGACCATAAATAAGGTATAAAATATTTCTGAGTCTTCTGAATTTTATCATCCATACAATGGATATAAAATTACTAACTCAGAGTTATTACTAGGATGTAATCAGACAACATAACTAAAGCACTGAAAACAGTCATGGAAGATAATGAGCACTTAATAAATGAGAGTTTGGATTTTGAGATGTTGCTTCCTAGCTTTCAAGGCAAGCAGAATCTCTTGCCCTCACCTTTGGCTCTAGCCCAGTCAGGCAGGACTTTTCCTGGAGCAAGAAGAGCCCCTAGAAGCTTCTCTGAGGATGGAGTTTCCAGGTGTTATTAGATCCAACACAGCAGGATTGGAGCTGAAAGGTCATTAGGAGATGGGCTGAATTTCCAGAAAGGATCCTCCTGCCTCCTCTCTTAGATTAAAGGCCCAGCCCAGCATCTCTGACTCTTACCCCCTGGGAGGGAGCAGCACCTGATAGGTGCCCTATTTTCATTAGCCCCTCCCTCCAGTATCTCTGTTATTTGCAAAGAGACAAATGGTACCTTCAGGCACTTCTTTCTCTCTCTTTCTCTCTTTCTTTCTCGGAGTACAGAACATCTGATTATCTTCTTCACTCTAGACCTTGATTTCTAAAGAATCTGTCTGTTATAAGGATGCCTCTCCTTACAGCAACCAAAACAAAGTGGTGAACATTTCTACTTCATGTCCTTCCAAGAAGCACTTCATTTTCTCCAGAATGAGCACATGACCACTGATATGATAACAAGCAAAATTTCTTCCACTGTGTTTACTTTTAAGATGTTATGAAACCACATTAATTTTGTCTCATGTGATAACTATCCTTTACTGCTGCCTCCTTAATGATAAATTACCAGTTGTTGGCTTCTTAGTCTTCCTTGTGGAATTTGCTTCATCTCCTAGGCAGCAACTACTTACTGGAGCTTAAAGACAAAGGGGTGAAGTCAAGAAGCTTCATTCATTCCCTGGAAGCACTTCAGCAAAAACGTGAAATAACAACACCTTTAACTGAACTGAGAAAATAGTCATTATCCACCACAGATATGTGCTCAATTGGGCTTAGGAGGTCCTCGGAATATTGGGGCTTTTCCCAAACTAAATTATGAAATGATGACATGGTAGGATATAAAAGTGAAATTTGTCTTTATTGCATTCACACAAAGAAATGTTTCTCCTCTCTAAACCATAGAAACTTGGGAAACTTAAGAAATACAAGAGAAGATGAAAGGCTAACTCTGTTTATGCATCAGTGGAAGACAGTGTACAAAAACCACATGGCTCAAAATTCTTATCTACAAAGATGAATGCATCATTATTATTATTATTATTATTAAACTCACTCTGAAAGGAAGAAAAAAATGTTATTCAAGTAGCTGGTATGCTATTGCAAGCATTATTGTCAGTCAAAGTGATTAGACTTTTATGGTTCAAAATGAGAAATCAGGTGTGAAATGATTCCAAACTCCCTATATTTAGTAGGCAAAATAGCTTAAGATTTCACTCCAAGTTGAATTAGTATTATGTAAACCAGAAACAAGGTTCAGGAACAAAGAAAATAAGTCTAAGTCTTTTACAGAAAGATGGTTGTAGATGTGTAAGTCAACTTCTGAATGGAGAATGAGCTGTGTTAACAACCCTCACTTTCCTGCCTTTGGCCCTATCCACAACCTGACCAAAGCTGACTGACCATGAAGAAACTGACGAAAAGCAATAAATCCATTTGCTTGTCAGTGACCAGTTCAGTTCTCTTTTTTGTTATTTGAATTAAGAGATAAAGTGGGGCTAATGAAAATGTGAGGAACACAAATGTTACGAGGTCATTATTAACTTATGTTCATTAAACAGCACATTTTCATTTGTATATATAAGGCTGTTGCCTGGAAAATGTTTGAAAACCACTGTGGTAAGGTTACTTCAACATATGCAAATCAAAAAATGTGATTTATCATATAAACAGAACTAAAGAAAAAACCACATGCTAATCTCAATAGACACAGAAAAGGCCTTCAATAAAATTGAACACCCCTTCAAGTTAAAAACTCTGAGTAAACTCGGTATTGAAGGAATATACCTCAAAATAATAAGGTCTATATATGCCAAACCCACAGCTAACATCATATTGAAAGGGCAAAAGCTGGAAGGATTCCCCTTGAAAACCAATGAAAGACCAGGATGCCCTCTCTCACCACTCCTACTCTAGTTTTGGAAGTCCTGGCCACAGCAATCAGGTAAGAGAAAGTAATAAAGGGCATCTAAATAGAGAGGAAGTCAAATGATCACTGTTTTCAGATGACAGGATCCTATATCTAGAAAACCCCATAGTCTCAGCCCAAAAGCTCCTTCAGCTGATAAACAACTTCAGCAAAGTCTCAGGATACAAAATCAATGTACAAAAATCACTAGCATTCCTATACACAAACAATGGCCAAGCCAAGAGCCAAATCAGGAATGCAATGCCACTCACAACTGCCTAAAAAGAATAAAATATGTAGGCATGCAGTTAACCAGGAAGGTGAAAAATCTCTACAAGGAGAACTGCAAGACACTGGTCAAATAAATTAGAGATGGCACAAACAAAAAGAAAAATATTCCATGCTCATGAATAAGAAGACCCAATATTAAAAAAATGGCCATACTGCCCAAAGCAATTTACAGATTCAATGCTATTACTATTAAACTATGACACTCTTCACATAATTAGAAAAACTATTTTAAAATTCATATGAAACCAAAAAAGAGCCCAAATAGCCAAGGCAATCCTGAGCAAAAAGAACAAAGCTGGAGGCATCATGCTATCCAACTGCAAACTATACTACAGCACTAGAGAAACCAAAACAGCATTGTACTTGTACAAAAACAGATACCGAGACTACTTGAACAGAATAGAGAACTCAGAACTGAGACCACACACCTATGAACACCTCATCTTAGACAATGCAGACAAAAATAAGCAATGTGGAAAAGGACTATCCTTTCAATAAATCGTGCTGGGATAACTGGCTAGCCATATGCAAAAGACTGAAACTGGACCCCTTCCTTACAACATAAACAAAAATTAATTCAAGATGGATTAAAAGCTCAAATGTAAAACTCAAAACTATAAAAGCCTTGGAAAACAACCAAACCAATACTATTCTGGACATAAGAACAGGAAAAGATTTGATGATGGAGACACCAAAAGCAACTGCAACAAAAACAAAAATTGACAAATGGGATCTAATTAAACTAAAGAGCTTCTGCACAGCAAAAGAAAATAACAGGGTAAACAGACAACCTACAGAATGGGAGAAATGTTTTGCAAACCAGGCATCTGACAAAAGTTTAATATTCAGCATCTATAAGGAACTTATAGATGTTCCTTATAGGACAAAGACATGAACAGACACTTTACAAAAGAAGGCAAACATGCAGCCAAGAAGCATACAAAAAAAAAAAAACCTCAACATCACTGATCATTAGAGAAATGCAAATCAAAACCACAATGAAGTACCATCTCACACCAGTTTGAATGGTTATTACCAAAAAGTCAAAAAATTACAGATGCTTGTGAGGTTGCAGAGAAAAATGAATGCTTACACACTGTTGGTGGAAATGTAAATTAGGTCAACCATTGCAGAAAAGTGTGGTAATTCCTCAAAGATCTAAAAACAGAAATATCATTCAACACAGCAATCCCATAGCTGGGTATATACCCAAAGGAATATAAATCATTCTATCATAAAGACACATGCACACATATGTTCATTGCAGCACTATTCACAATATCAAAGGCATGGAATCAACCTAAATGCCCACTGATAGTAGAATGGATAAAGACAATGTGGTACATATATATTGTGGAATACTATGTAGCCATAAAAAGGAACAGATATGTCCTTTGCAGGAACATGGCTGAAGATAAAGGCTATTATCTTTAGCAAACTAACACAAGAACAGAAAGCCAAATACTACATGTTCTCACTTATAAATGGGAGCTAAATGATGAAAATACATGGACACATAGAAGAGAACACAGACATTGGGGCCTATCAGAAGACAGACAGTGGGAGAAGGGAGAGAATCAGGAAAAAAATAACTAATGAGTACTAGGCTTAATACCTGGGCCACAAAATAATCTGTACAACAAATCCCCAAAACACGAGTTTACCTATCTAACAAACCTGCACATGTACCCTGATCTTCAAAGTTAAAGAAAATTTTCATTCACATGTCTATCTACAGAACTAGTCAATCTTTCTCATAAAGTTACTTAACATTTTAAAAAGAAGAGATGTTATAGAAAGATTGGGCATGGAGAAGGAGGGGGCATCAATTTGCATGAAGTCTCAAGAAACTTTTTGTTTCTTGTTTCTTGTAAAAAATGATTTTTACAATGGTAGTTCAGGTTTCCTATCAAAGATGATATTGTAGAGATCTCACATCCAGTAGTCAAAGCTCTAGACAGATTATTTCAATCACTAGCCTATATTAGAAAGCAGTGTTGCTCAAGGCGGCTGATAGGTCATGAAATAAAAACAATTTAACATTCACATAGCATGATGCAAGGTAATACCCTGACCTTCAAAAGTAACCCCAATTTTCATGTCACTGCATTGTTCAAATGTACAGAGATTACGAACTCACCTGTATGTCAAGTGTTTTATTTTAATGTACTAGTTTAAAATATTAGTTTTTAAGTGAAAATACTAGAATGGAAAACAGTTAATATTGTAAGCATAAAGAAGCAGTAAATATCTGTCAACTTTTACTTCAATGAAAAAAGTAAGGATGTTGCCTACACCAAGTTAATGGCTCATCTTGGTGAAACAAGAATAGATAATAATATCAATTTTAACAAAAGCATTATGTTCAGAACATCACTGATTATGACAAAAACTTTATATGCAAAAATGATTTTAATATAGAAGATAAGAGAATAGCATAGCTAACAGATTCACACTATTGTCTTCTGGATAAGCTGGACATTATCAGAAACTGTTTCATAATACTTTTTTGTAGTTACTTCTTCCCTAAAAGCTGGTGGTGATTTGTCCTTCATGTTAATGTGATGGCAAAAAAAGAACACTTTTTATCCTGCTCAATATATCCTGCTTTTTCTTTCTTAAGTGTAAATCTATCTTGATAAAGACATTTTTAATTACTCAAGTGTATCTAACGCTTCTTGAAAACCACTGAAAGCCATCTTGGCTTCCTCTCTCATTCCAACCACTGCCCAACCAACCAGATTCCTGCAGGTTTTGATTACCCAGAGTCCCTCTTCCTATCTCGACTTGCTCACATATCCATAATCCAGAAGTGTAGGAGATTTAACACCATATGAGACTATCTGTGACCAACGGGAAGAGGAGCTGATGGATAAATGTTTCCCCTTTCTTCCCTCATGATGATGGTTATTAGACATATTAATATTTTCCCCACAGGGTTAAGTAACCAGTCCCTCATTACAGTGGCCATTGCATTAGCATCATTGTATTGGCTTCTCTTCTTCCCGTCATTTCCTTCCCCCCCTCACTTCTGCTCCTAGGCTTTATCCCTAAATAAACGCACTGCCTGTAAGCTTTTAACTCATGTTGTGTTTTCAGAGAAAGTTACGCTAAGATAAAGACACTTTTCAAGAGTGTAATGGGCGCATGAACTGACAGTCGATTTCAAAGCTGTAGCCAATTTAATGAGTCAATTTCTTTTCAATTACAGAGTTAATGTATGCCCATTTTTGTATTAAAAATAAGAGTCTTACCATTTCTAATTTGATTTCTTTCTGCACTGTACTGGACATTAAGTGCTTGACATTAAATACTTTAAATACAATGGAACTAATATGGCTTAAATCAAAGCAATTGCACATTCTGCTAGTCTCAAGCAACAGATAAAATGCCCAAAAAAGACTTTTTGAGAGGAAACGAACAAAGATCCATTGGTGAATGTATTAAACTAGTAGATTCTGCAAGAATTTTGAAATACAAACATGAAATAAGAACCATCTCCGCCCTCTTGAGCTCATATTAGACAAATAATAGATTCATATACAGATATATACACACACATATGAATAGTGTATTAAATGTGGTTACTTATGATATATAAAGCATAATTTTATACTACAAAAATTCTCTGATTCTAATTTTTCTAAACTGTTAAATAGAAGCAATTACAACTACCTTACAAAGTTTCTGTGAAGACTCAAAAAAGGCAATGTGAAAAGTTCTGGCATTTAATATATAGTAGCTGCTATTGCTGCTTCTTGTTATATCATTTTCATAGTTTTCTTTAATAATATTGGCTATCATTTAATATTTGCTTTAATTCATTTGCTATCATTAATGTAAATTATCATGATCATTGATTCAAATGTTTGAGTACCTACTCACTGCCAGGCACTGTGATAACCAATACAACACAAGAAAATAAAAAATGGTTGAAAAGAATGGAGCTGTTTAGCATAGGGGTAAGTATGGGAGGCTAAATGGAAGCTCTGAATAGGCTTTGAATACAAAAGTGTAGCAGAGGCAGTTGTCTTAATGTTGTGTTCACAGCACAGTGGGGCTCATTGGTGCTCAGTCCTTGTGTGCACAGTCACCAGCATGGGAGAACTCAGAATGCTGATGTGAAGTTATGACTTGCAGAGCCTGTCATTAATAGAAGTAGACCACTTCCCATCACTCTGGGATGCATGACAATGACAGCATTGTTGTTTTACTGGCATCTCCCCTCCAGAAAATGTCGAGTTATAATTCACTTAGCTGCCCTTCTTCTTTGTTCTGTTGTCTGTGTTTTGTCATTATGTACATTCAATTAAGATTGATACCTGTACTAAGAGAATCTGAGCTCTCACCAAGCCCCAAAGAGAAATCACTCACTGTGAACCAAAGTACTATGGCTCCGTTATGTTCTGAGGGCAAGCAGCAGCTGAGAGATGACTTGTGTACTCTTTTTTTGTTGCTATAGTAAATATATTTCAAATGATAGTTAAGATTAGACTCAGTTGAAACACATCAGTAACCAATGCAAATGAGACTACTCCTTTTATTAATGGATGGGAGTCTTTATATCTTTTTCCATTTTATTTTATTCAATTATTGTCTCTAAGAACAAGAAAGATTTACTCTTACTTAGGCTCATTTGAATTAACAAGATTTATTTCCTTCTTGATAAATTACATTGAATTAATCCTTTTCTACTGCACTGAGGACCAAATATTGGATGAGCAACTTAATCATGAGCCTCGTCAGAGCCCAAATCCATCCCAGACTTAGTAACAAAAAAATTGTCAGAAGACAGGCAATAACAAATCCCGGTGAGGATGTGGGGGAAAGGGAACGCTTACATTCTGTTGCTGTGAATGCAAATTAGTACAACCATCATGGAGAACAGTTTGGAGCTTCCACAGAAAGCTAAAAATAGAGCACCATATGATCCAGCAATCCCACTGCTAAGTATATACCCAAAAGAAAGCAAATCAGTATATTGAAGAGATATGTGCACTCTTGTGTTTATTGCAGTACTATTGATAACAGTCAAGATTTAGAAGCAACCTAAGTGTCCTTCAACAGATGAATGGATAAAGAGAATTTGATACATGTACACAACAAAATACTATTCAACAATAAAAATGAATGAGATCCTGTCATTTGCAACATGGATGGAACTGAAGGTCATTATTTCAAGTGAAATAAGTCAGGCACAGAAAGAAACTTTTTATATTCTCACTTACTTGTGGGAGCTAAAATGTGAAACAATTGAACTAATGGAGATCAATTTAGTTTGAATATATGCCCCCATCAAATATCATGGTGAACTGTAACCCCAAACATTGGAGGTGGGGTCTGGTGGGAGGTGTTTGGGTCATGGTGACAGATCCCTCATGGTTTGGTGCTGTCCTCATGATATCAAGTGAGTTCTCATGAGATCTGGTTGTTTAAGTGTGTGCCACATCCTCTTCCACTCTCTCTTGCTCGTGCTCTCACCATGTGACATGCCTGTTCCTGCTTCAACTTCCCCCATAAGTAAAAGCTCCTTGAGGCTTCCCCAGAAGCCAAGCAGTTGTTGGTGCCATGTTTCCTATATAGCCTGTAGAACCATGAGCCAAATAAACCTCTTTCCTTTATAAATTACCCAGTCTCCAGTATTTCTTTATAGCAAGGCAAGAACAGCCTAATACAGAGAGAGTAGAATGATGGTTACCTGAATCTGGGAAAGATAGTGAGGGTGGGGTGGAGTGGGGATAGTTAATGGGTACAAAATATGATTAGATACAATAAGATCTAGTATTTGATAGCACAACAGGGTGACTACAGTCAATAATTTATTGTGCATTTCAAAACAGCTAAGTGATATGGTTTGGTTCCATGTCCCCACCCAAGTCTCACCTTGAATTGTAATCCTCATAATCCCCATGTGTCAAGGGTGGGACCAGGTGGACATAATTGGATCATGGGGGCCATTCCTCCTTGCTGTTCTCATGATAGTTAGTTCTCACAAGAGCTGATGGTTTTAAAGTATCTGGCATTTCCCCTGCTGGCATTCACTCTGACCTGCCACCCTGTGAAACAGGTGCCTGCTTCTCCTTTGCTTTCTTCCATGATTGTAAGTTTCCTAAGACCTCCCTAGCAATGTGGAACTGTGAGTCCATTAAACCTCTTTTCTTTATAAATTACCCAGTCTCTGGTATTTCCACATAGCAGTGAGAACAGACTAATACAGTACATTGGTATCGAGATAGTGGGGTATTGTTATAAGATTCCCGAGAATGGTTAGAAGATACCTGAGAATGTGGAAGTGACTTTGAAATTGGGCAGTGAGCAGGGGTCAAAACAGTTTGGAAGACTCAGGAGAAGACAGGAAGCTGTGGAAAAGTTTGAAACTTCCTAGAGTCATGTTGAATTGCCTTGACCAAAATGCTGATAGTGATATGGACAATGAAGTCCAGGCTGAGCTGGTCTCAAATGGAGATGAGAAACTTGGTGGGAACTAGAGTAAAGGTCCCACTCACTATGCTTTAACAAAGAGACTGGTGGCATTTTGCCCCTGCCACAGAGATCTGTAGAACTTTGAACTTGAGAGAAATGATTTAAGGTATGTGATGGAAGACATTTCTAAGCAGCAAAGCATTCAAGAGATGACAGAGCATAAAAGTTTGGAAAATTTGCAGCCTGATGATGCAGTAGAAAAGAAAAACCCATTCGGGGGTGAGAAATTCAAGTTGGCTGCAGAAATTTGCATGAGTAACAAGAATCCAAATGTTAATCACTGAGACAATAGGAAAAAATGTCTCCAGGGCATGTCAGAGACCTTCATAGCAGCCCTTTCCATCACAGGCCTGGAGGTCTAGGAGGGAAAAATGGTTTTGTGAGCCAGAATCAGGGTCCCTCTGCTATGTGCAGCCTTGGGACCTGGTGCCCTACATCCCAGTTGCTCCAGCCATGGCTAAAAGGGGCCAAGGTACAGCTCAGGCCATTGCTTCAGAGGGTGCAAGACCCAAGTCTTGGTGGCTTACATGTGGTGTTCAGCCTGCAGATGCATAGAAGAATTGAGGGTTGGGAACTTACGCCTAGATTTCAGACAATGTATAAAAATGCCTGGATGTCCAGGCAGAAGTTTGAGGCAGGGTTGAAGCCCTTAGGGATAACCTCTGCTAGGGCAGTGTGGAAGGTAAATGTGGTGTCGGAGTCCCCACAGAGTCCCCACTGGGGTACTGCCTAGTGGAGCTGTGAGAAGAGGGCCGCCATTTTTCAGACCCCAGAATGGTAGATTCACTGACAGCTTGCACTGTGCACCTGGAAAAACCACAGCTACTAGCCTGTGAAAGCAGCTAGGAAATGGACTATATCCTGTAAAGCCATAGAGGCAGAGCTGCCTAAGGTTGTGGGAGCCCACTTCTTGCATCATCAACCTGACCTGGATGTGAGACATGGAATCAAAGGAGATCATTTTGGAACTTTAAGGTTTAATGACTGCTCTATTGGATTTTGGGCTTATATGGTGCCTGTTGTCCCTTTGTTTGGGCCAATTTCTCCCATTTGGAATGAGAGCATTTCTCCAATGCCTGTACTCCCATTGTATCTAGGAAGTAACTAATTTGCTTTTGATTTTACTGGCTCATATGTGGAAGGGACTTGCCTTGTCTCAGATGAGACTTTGGACTGTGGACTTTTGAGTTAATGCTGAAATGAGTTAAGACTCTGGGTTACTGTTGGGAAGGCATGTTTGGAAATGTGAAAAGATATGAGATTTGAGAAAGGCCAGGGGCAGGATGATATGGTTTGGCTCTGTGTCCCTACCCATATCTCACCTCTAATTGTAATCTCCATAATCCCCATGTGTCAAAGGTGGGACTCAGTGGAGATAATTGGATCACGGGGGACTGTTTCCTCCATGCTGTTCTCATAATAGTGAGTGAGTTCTCACAAGACGTGATGGTTTTATAAGCATCTGGCATTTCCTCTGCTTGCACTTATTCCAACCTGCCACCCTGTGAAGAAGATGCCTGCTTCTCCTTTGCCTTCTGCCATAATTGTATGTTTCCTGAGGCCTCCCCAGAAATGCAGAACTATGAATCAATTAAACCTGTTTCATAAATTACCCAGTCTCAGATATTTCCTCATAGCAGTGTGAGAAAGGACTAAGACCCAAAGAGTATAACTGGATTTGTGAAAGGAAATTAAATTTGGGGACCCCAAATTCATTTAGCCAAAGGGAAAATTGCATGGGTCATGCAAACCTTCCTCTCCCTTTTGGTACCTAAATAAGATGGCTACAAGATGAAAGGTGACATGTCTCCTCCGTATTTTGCCCACAAGGAAATTCCTGGTGAGTTGTTAAAACTTCACCATGGCAATGCAGATTGATAGCTTATCTTTACAGGTGCGGTCACTCCACCCACCAGACACACATGCACATCTGATTATTCCTCTATTTTGTCCCCTAAAATGCAGATTCTCCACATTTCTCCCTCTGCCCCCTTTCATTTACATAAAAATGTGTGCTTCTCAATATCCTGCCCTTTCCCCTTTAAATTTGGAGCCCCCAAAATCATCTTCAGGGAAAGACATAGACATGTCTCCTGGGTGCATCCTTAACTTTGGCAAGTAAATCTCTTAAAATTATTGTGACTTGTCTTGTCATTTTCTCTGATCAACAGATTGTAACATAAAGAAAGGATAAACGCTTATTTACCGTGAGGTAATTGTTATGCAGTGTATGCCTGTATCAAAATACCTCATTTATGTCATAAACATATACATCTACTATGTACCCACAATAATTAAATGTTTTTTAAAAATTTAAGACAATCAGGGAAATGTGGGAAAAAAAATGAGAACCATGTGGATGCTGACAGAATAGACTGCCTCAGAGACACTTGACAAATGCCCTCCTCAGGGTGTGTTCAGACCTTTTCATGCACGTCTAAAAAAACAAAAGTCTAGGATTTGTCATTATAAACTAGGATAGTATATTCACAATTACAAATCAAGGTTTTTGGAGGCCTAAAGCTTATGTAGTTTGGAGGGTCATTTTGAAAAAACAACAAAAAATATAAATAGGAAATTGGGCATAAAACTCAATATAAATTTAGATTTAAAAAGAAATCACAATAAATTGAATTTAAAAAAAAAAATGAGATACCCCAAACATCACCAAATCCAGAGAAATAACACACTATGTTTACTGAGTAACTTCCTGATCTACTTCTATAATACTTTCTTCATGCTTTTTTTTTTTTTTTTTTTTTTTTTTGCTGCTTATTCTTTGACTACCTCTTCATATGACAGCTTTGTAGTATTATTCTTTGCAGAAAAATAGTAAGAGCCCTTTTTCTAGGATGGTGGATAAAATGGTGTTTTATATCATGATGCTTTTGAATAGACATCAATGAGAAGTGACTCCACTGCTTACAGTGTTACATGTCTGATGATTAGAAGAACATTCTACAGAGTACCTGCTAGCTCCTTCTAGCAAGCCTTGCCATATAATTCCAGGGCCAGTATAACCCATTTATACTGTGATGTGACATCTATTCCTGCATCTTCATGTCATGATGGCTGACAAAGTGTTAGGAATATTCCTGGAAGCCATTTCTATGCCAGGAAGGTTAACAATTACTTGACTCTTCATAGAAGTGGCCTTTTTCATAAAAGAGCTATTAGCATCCCTTAGACACTAGTGACAAATATTGATCTAGATTACTCATATGGTAACTTAGGCCCCTTGTTCTCTCCTGAGAGTGTGTGTAATATAATTTTTTTGGCCTCAGCTTTTGAATTTAGATTCCTTAATTTCTGCATTGGTATTTTTGGCCTCTTCCATATTTCTTCAAATTATTTCTACTTGGGAAACCCAGCAATGAGCACAGTGCCCTCCTAAATCTAGTGTACCTGATACATACAAAAGGATTGCCCTATGGTCGACATTTACCTCGGAGTGCACATTTCTGCCAATTTCAGCAAATATAGTCATTGAAAGGACATTTACAAAGTATTTTTATTAAAAGCATAGTCTTCAAGTTAAAAAGGTAAATGGAAAAGAAAAATATGCTTATTAAAGCTAATGTTGCATTTTGCCTGTGAACCTGCCTGATAAAAACTCTGGAATAATTAATCCTGTATTAAGGAATCTGCATTTTTATTTTGGCAGGAGATCTTGAGGATAAGATAAACATGGTTGAAATCCCTATTCTTCAAACTATCTGATAATTACATGGCTTATATCTTTTTCTTCATTTTCTCAAATTCCCTTGATGGTTTTTTAACCTTAAAAAGTGCTAGATTAGAAAGCAGGAACAAATTTAACACTTGCACAGAATTCCTAATGTCATTTATTCTAACAAGCTTAGTGAGAAATGAAAAAATGAAAGAAAAGACATTTCTTACTTGTGTTCTTCCTCCAAGCAAAGCAAGAGAATAGATGTAACAGATTTCATGCATTAGTGAGCACTCTATTACCCCATTTTGCTAAAACTCAAATCAAAAGTGCCATCTGTTCTCAATAATTCTTCTTTCTTCTGTACCAGCAAAATGCCCTTGGCACTGGAAGAATTTCATAGTGCTATAAGGAATCCCTCAGGCTTCAAACAGACCTTTGCATGAAGGTAGGGTCTATACATTCCCAAAAGTAGTTAATGAAAAAAAAGAAAAAAAAAATGGGTGACAGTTGATCTTCTATTAATCAAAATGCTCAGGAGGTCTCTATTAAATTGAATTTTCCAGTTAAATGAAGCATAATCATAACATTCTTCTTACAGAACCTGCTTCATTAGACCCTGTTATAGGACCATGCTTCTCAATGTGTTTTAACCAATGCCCTCTCTTGATAAACATAAAAATCTCCTCTCTTCTCCAGAGATTCTGCTCCTTTGCATATGGTCCAGAGACCTTGTTCTCATCTCATAATGGAATTACTGAGAGGCAAAGGAGAGCTTATTTTCTATGTATTCTCATCAACCAAGAACTTTCCTTTAGCTTTTCTGTTGTAGTTTTCATTACAAAACTAATGACTTTTCATGGTATTTCAATTTTAAAATTTTATAATTTTAAATATGTATTTTCATATACCCACTGGGAGAGTGAGATGTTTTCCTGAAGAAAGGCTGTCTCTGCCCCCTCCCCACCCACAACTGAGAAACACTGTTCTAAGACTAACAATTTCAATTTTCTGCTTTAGTAAATAGGATGGAGAGAACCTAATTGAATTCTCATTTAGTGCTTAGGATCTAATAAGCCTCGGGCTCTGGATGATAAACTTAAATCTTCAATATACAGCATAATAGCTACAGATTCAAAAAATAAGCAAACTTGACTGGAAGGTATATGCAAAACCTGGAAACACTACAAGGTAGCCCTCCCCTACTTTTTTAACAGGGTCTCAATTACCATGAACATTGTTCAGAATTTAAACTTGAAAACATTTAGGTCAAGCTACACAAGGCAGCTTATCTTGGATGATCTTCTCCAACTGCACCTTGTATTATTTATGAAAAAATAAACTAATCTCTTCTTTATTGATTTAGAGCCCTCCTGTGTTTACAGATATGTGACCATTTTCTCATATTGGTATTTGTTCAGGCTCTGGATATTAAGTGCCATGATTCTTCTCATAAGCTCCTGGCAATTAATCCCTCATGCGGTATGCATGCTTTAGTGCCCTTTTACTGCATGACCTCCACTCTCACATCTCCCCGGGATAATATGATACTAACACCTGCATTCTGCCTTTCCATAAGAGATATTGAGTTGACTAAACAAAACTAGAATGGGCTTGAAGTGTCTTATTTTTATTCCATCTTTTCATGGTCCCTTTGAGTTTCACCTTGAAATTAATTCGGAAAGAACAGGAAGGTGAAACTGCACCATATAATCTAGGTGGTACTCTGCTTTTCTTTTTTTTTTTTTTTTTTTTTTTTTTTGTTGTTGTTGTTGTTGTTGTTGTTGCTGTTGTTGCTGGCTCCTGAAATGCAAGGTTTCAGACAGATATTTAAACAGTTATTAAAGGATCATAGTTTGTTATATGATCCCTTGGCCATCCAGAGATGCATCCCCCTCCTCAATTTCTTTGCTCAAAAGGACATAAAACAATGATTGTGGTATTAAGTTGCCAAAAGTGGAAACAGATTAAGAAAAGATGTTCATGAGATGAAAAAGTATGGATAATATAAGAGAGGCTATGGAAAGGAAATAATTGTAGGAGACAGAAGATTCTGCACCCCAGAAAAAGGCTTGATATCATTACAGAACAAGGCATGGTTGTGTATAAAATCCCTATACTTGCAGAAAGATCAGAAAATACTTTACTATCATAAACTACTCTTTCTCTACATTAGCTGTGAGAGTGCTTTTCATTTACACTCATGAATCTGTCCATCTGCCAATCAGGAAACAAGCAGAGGAGGCAAAATAGTGAAGAAAACCTATTCCAATGGTTTGACTTTCTCTTTGGAAGTACAAAGATGACTTGGACAGAAGACTTTCAGTACTTCAATGACCAGTAAACTCACAACTTCATACAATATCAATGTTTCATAACAACCCCGCATAGACACAGGCAACACCTCAGGGATCAGTATAGCTTATTAACTTTTAGTCTGCATACTTTTGTCTGGTTTTAGAGTTGGTTTGTATAATCAGTTTAAGTTACAAATTCTGCTTTGTCAATAATTTATTTCCCATAATACTAGAAGCACAACAAAACCACTCTTTATATCTTCTTGAGGAGTTCATTTTGTTAAATTCTCACTTCACTGGGCCAGGCATTTTCATCCTGTATTACTGCAATGAACTTCTTTCTTAGGTAACTTCTTCAAGTTCTCCAGTTTAAGTGCCTTGTTAAGCAAATTTCCAAAATTTAGCAGACTGTTCTCTAGCTCAACTTATAATTAAGAGCTACCTAAATACCCCTCCCCATCTCTCTTCTTCAACCTCCAGTTTTCTTACTTATCACTGTGATCAACTTTTAATTAACCCACCAGAGACACCTAGAAATCTGGGGAAGAAGGTTCATTGCCATCTTATTCCAGTGTCTAATGTTTGCTCTATGATGCCCTTTTGCTGTTTCTGAATAGGTATTACAAGAGCAGTATCCATTTTTAATGGTTGACCAACATAATAACATCAAGAAAGATGTGGAATTATAGAAAAATCACAGTACACCAAAATATAAATATAATACAGCTCTGACAAATTAGCCTTCAGAGTGTATTAAGAACTTTCTGGAGACCACACTTCAGGAAAGTATAGGGTCATTTCATTAAAAATGTTAAGATCCATTGCCTAATCACTAGTAGACATAATTCCATGTTTTAAAAGAAATATAAACAGCAATGAAATAACCTCACTGTACCCCACCCTAGAATGATGCCCACCTAGTCACAAATAGAGATGACTAACTTCATAGTATAATTTTAGGTTCATAGGGTGCTTTCACAGAAATCATCTTGTGTGATTCTTACATTAGGCAGGTAAGACTTCATTTCAGTGACTAGAAAGCTGAGCTCAGCATTATTTCCACAAGATCACATAGCTACTTAATGAGAGAGTCACGCCTCTAATAATCAGTCTTCTCTTTTCCGACTTCTGGCAATTCTCTTTCTGCTGTCCCTTAAACTGATGTTCATTATCATTCATTCTGCAAAAGCCAAGCATCTGACTATACCAGTCACCAAGAAGAGTTTGGAGCAACCCCTCCTCAGATTTCTGACCTTTGGCACCAGGAGTAAAGAGAATTATGCCAACTGCCTGATCACAACTCAAATATGAGAAAGGTTAGCTAAACACATATTTTCTATTATTATACTCTGTCTTAGTCCATTTTGTGTTGCTATAACAGAATACCTGAGATTGGGTAATTTACAATGAACATAAATATATTGGATCACTGTTCTGGAGGTTGTGAAGGCTAAAACTGAAGTACTCGCATTTCCCAAGGTCTTCCTCCTGCATCATCACATGGCAGAAGGTGCTAAGGCAAAAGTGTAAAAGAATGAACCCACTCCCACAAGCTTTTTTCATAATGGCATTAATCTATTCATGAGAGTTCCACCTAGATGACTTAAACATTTCCCAGGAAGCTCCAACTCCCAACACTATCAGATTGAGGATTAAGTTTCTAACACATGCATTCTTGGAGACACGTTCAAATAATAGCACCTTCCTACATCTTGCTCTTATAAGGTACTCAGCATGAATATACCTCCAACCTAATTCAAAACTGTACAATTTACAAAGTTTTTTTACACATCTTAATTTTTAAATGTACTTTGTATATGGATTTTTTATACTTAGTAGTTTTAATGTTTATATGTTAATTATAATGTTAACTCTTTGTGGCCTTAATTTTTAGTGAAAAATCTAGGAAGTAATTTTAATTTTTTATTAGATGTAGAGCATAGAACAAAGGGCAGGGCTACAGAGAAACTGTGTGGAGGATCCAACCCCTCCCAGCATGGCCAGAAGGCACATTTGAGCCAGGAAAGATAGAGTCCGGGTGCCATCCCCAGATCTTACCATGGTCACTTAACTAGAACTCAGAATTTAAAGTCTCAAGTTTAATGACATAATCTCACAGGGAAATTAAGTATCAAAAATATTATAGAAGTAACAGTTTTATGACCTTAAAAAGCTAGTAGAGGTAGTATAAACCTGTCTGACCAATAGACCTAACCAAAGAAAATATCTAAATTAAATTTTGAAGAAGATGTTTTTATTTTATTAACAAGTTTAAAACTATTTGTCTTTACCAAAAATTATTAAAGCTGCATTAACTTTGAAAAGTATTTGGGCTAGTTATTTAATTTTTGTGGATTCATTTATACATAAGTCAATTTGTTACCATGTTAGCATGTACAGGCACATACACAAATGCATAGTACACATAAAGATACAGACAGACACAAAGACTTCATTGTTTTGATTTTAAAATTTTAGATACACAATCACTAAAACTAACTAGCTTAAAAGGACAGTGGGATTTAAACTGTGTCTTCATAAATGAAAAAGGCTAAGTTTATCTGTCTTACATGGCTGCAAAGAGAAGATTTTAGCTTTTTAAAGGAATTTGGGTGGGCTAGTTAAGGGAGATCAAAAATGAATGTTAAAGTAATTTAAAAATAGGAATCTAACATAGAATTTTATAAAGATACTAATTTTATTTAAATAGGTAGCTTCTAATTTAGTCTCTGCTTTTTAACTGAACCATTGAGTTCAGGGCAGAGCCCAATAAGGAAAAGGGCCAACAAAACATTTGTAGTTTTTAGCTTCTAGTAATTTAAATATATGAAAAACAGGTACAGTTGAAAGGCAAAGTATCTAGAGTATCTAGATCTTGAAAAATTAAAGAGTCAACCTTTACACTGAATCTCAGGTTCCCAAAAAGAGAGGAATGCCATGAGAACAGGTCCTGCAATGCTTTTGAAGTACACTTTGTCATAAAGACATTTTTAAGTGTTTAAACTACACCTTTTAAAATCTAAACACGCAAAGAAACAAGTAGTCCCATGCAGTAATAACCATTTACTGTAAACAACTGTTGTCAGCCACCTCTAAAACCATAGCTCTTTCCAGTGATTCACCAATTATCACACACAGAAAGTTAAAATGTTTTCCACAGTATAAAGTAATATGTGGTACTTCCCAAAGCCAAAGAAATTAGATAATGCAACATGAAAGACAGTAGAGTTTTAGGCCAGAGAAGAATCTGCTTGTGACATTTTAGACTCCACAGCAAGACAGAAGACTGCAAAAAGGGAGTGAGTGATACCCTTTTCTATGTTCTTGTTTTTGTTTTGTTTTGCTTTTTGGAGATAGGATCTCACTCTATCACCCAGGCAAGAGTGCAATGGTGTGATCACAGCTCACTACAGCCTCAACTTCCCAAGCTCAAGTGATTTTTCTACCTCAGCCTCCCAAGTAGCTGAGACTACAGGCATGCACCACTACGTCTGGCTAATTTTTGTGTTTTCTTTTTGTAGAGACAGTCTCACTATGCTGCCCAGGCTGGACTTGACCTCCTGGGCTCAAATAATCCTCCTGCCTCAGCCACCTAAGTCACTGGGATTGCAAGCATGAGCCACTGCAAAGGATCTGAAATATTAGATCCCTTCATGTAATATTTAAGAGAGCAAAAAGGAAAAAAGAGTAGGAAGTAGAAGTAAATGGGAGAATAAGAAAGTAAATGAATAGAGGGATCAAGCACATAATTTTTAAAAGTTGAAGGAGTTTAGTTGACTGAAAAAAATTTTAACAGTAAAAAGAAAAAAGCAGAAAGGTCTTTAAAATGTGTGTGTGTGTGTGTGTGTGTGTGTGTGTGTGTGTGTGTGTGTGTACATAGCTTGAATATCAGCTTTTAATTAAGCTAATTTCTGACCATAAAGCTCATTTAAAAAATACCTTTAATTCTCTTATTATCAGATTTTAGTCAAGACAAACAATAGGTATTTCTGAGTTTTGAACGTTATACCTAAGCTGCCTTCCCAAGTGAAAGCAATACGTCTTAACCAAGATTATGATTTAACCAAGGATGCACAAGTCATCACCAAAGAAGTGTAAGACAGTCTTCACAAGATACAGAACCATCTGAAGACAGCTTGAAGGAAGGAAAATTTTACCAGCTGCAAATGGGGTATGGCCCACATCTCTCTGGCCATATTTTCTAGAGTCTCTGCTTCTTGGTTGACCACCTACACACAAAGGACCAAAAGCCTTTTATGTCCCTACAGAGAAGGAAATAAGAAAGTAAAAACTGCCCGTGCAAGGGAAAAGGATCAGAAAATTATTATAGTGCCCCACAAAGTCAAAAGTTACACAAATATAAAACTTAAAAAGCCTAATTTCCTGACTGCGAATCAAACCCAGGCCTCAATCGTGAAAGCACAGAGCTTTAACTAGTGAACTACAAGATAGAGCAGCCCACATTGTGAATCTCTATTGAAAGAAGGCAGCTTGAGTTTATGACGGATTTTAATTTTGTTTTAGGTCAGATTTTTGTTCTTCAATTTAGTCAAGAGAATTTTTAAAGCTAGCCATGACACTGTTATCTTTTCTATTTGATTTTTTAAATAACTATAGAAAAGGCATTATTTAGAATAAGAGCTTTTTAAATTATTTTCTTCTTAATTTAGGAGTATTTTTAATTTAAATGAACTATCTTCTGGCCATTGATAATTAGAATTTTTTAATGCTGTGATTATTCCAACAGTGACTCGATCTATTAGCCTCCTCATGGAAAGCCCAGGATATAATTTTTTAGGTTTAGAATTGTTTCCTGGAGAGGGTATAGAAGCAGCAATCTCATAAGATCTTTCCCAAAAACAATTACCTCCAAGAATAGGCTGGGATAGCAAGACTCCTGTTACCACAGACTTATCAGACAACAAGAGTATTGAGACAACAAAAGCCTTTTACAAATGAGACTTCTTAGTAAAAGTAACTCTCCCAAGAGCTTAATACATTCAGAACAAAAAGTGTGTTTATGTGTCTCAGATTCCCATTTTCAGACTGGCCACCTGGCATGATCTAAAAATCACACCTCTTGAATTGCTCACCATTAGGGATAAGAAATAAAAAATAAAAACCACACTTCCCAGATGACAGAGACCAAGAGAGAATGCTTCCACTTGGTCACAAGTCAAGTTCTCAGGGACATAAAAAAAGACAAGGGGGAATCTCATTCAGTATTCCTCTTCCTCTTCATGACAAAACAACACAAACACAAAGAGGAAAAGGGTATTTCTAGGAGGAAAGGAATCAAATAATATGAATATTCATACCAAAAGTACCAAGAAACACATCAGCGTCACTACACCCAAGACTGGTTACATAAATCCTTTTCTCCCATTATCTAAAACTTGCGGAGGAAAAAGAGAGATTTTTACCATCTGCTTGACCAGTTATCACAGAGAAAGAGATCAGGACCCTGGTTGGTAAGTAAGTTTTATACTTATGTGGGCTAGTCAGATCCTGGGTTTCCTTCATTACAGCTTCTAAAAGAGTATAGATCTGGTATCCTGCTCCCAGCACCAAAACTGTGGGGGCTAAGAGAGAAATGTTCCCTTCACTATATGAAGTTTTGCTGAGAAATCAGCTCACAAAAGGCAGATTGAGAGAAAAGGCAAATAAATGTATTAATGTGTACGCAGGGGAAAATCAGAGTGATTACTCACTCCCCAAGGGGGAAGAGAAGCTTATATACCATCTTAAGGTTACAGAAAGAATGTGGGCTTGAATCCTGGAAAAATGGGTTATGTAATGGGGTAAAGTGAGGAATACTCTTGAGGACCAACAAATAATTACTAGGGAAAACAAATGGATAAGGGAACAGAGATCAACTTGTAAATAGTTTTCTTTGGAATTTGAATGATCCTAAGAGACAGACACTACCTCTTGAAAGGGTCTGTTCAAGTGTGATTACATTCTTGGTCTTTCTGCAACAGGCAATGACATAACAGGAAGGGGAGAAAAAAATGATTGTTCTCCTTGGTGGATCTGAACTTTAGGCAGGTAAAGAAACTTCAGAGAACAACTTTATTCTGTCCTTCGGGAGAGATGGTGGGGAGTCAGACACATCTTGACTTCTTAAGTTTCATGTGTCAAAGCACCATATTTTGGGGTATCAGTTTCTGAGCCCCTGTACCTGCCTATTACATTCCCAAGTCTGTTTGTTATACCAACCCTTCTTCCTCTGCTTTTCCATCAAATCCTGTTTCAGCTGTCTTCATTATTCATTGCCTATTTGTTATGGTCTAGTTGTGAAGCTTTAACCAAAGTAAGAGTGTGTCTACATAGTGAGATGACTATAAAAACTTATACCTATTTTAACAGCAATTAAAGCCAGAGTCTACTATGGCCCTGGAGGGAAATTTAAATCTCCAGCATCCATCATGTGCTAACAACTTTCTCCATTTGACACATAGTACCTAAAAGAATATGAAAATATCTCAGGTCTTACCTGATTTGTCATTTATGTCTTACTTAACACAGAGTCGCTAAGAAAACCAAAATTGCATATATTATTTTTTGCCTCTTAAGCCACCACTCCCTCTGTTGTCTCAATATGAAAAACTTGGATAAAACACAGTCTCTGCCCTCATGAGACTTACATAGGAAACTGAGCCCATGTAAAAGACAAATTTTGTGTTGTTAACTTTAAGTAGTGAGGGTCAGAAAATATGATTACATATATAATTTATTCAAGCACAAAGCTTGAAAATTGCCATCCAAGAAACATTGACTCCAAATGAATAAGGTCAGCATTCCCAAGTGGAGAACTTAAAATTACAGTTACAGGAGCATAGACAAACTGTAACAGGATTACGTTTTCTACATGAGACCACAATATTTTACAGCAATTTGATTAGTTACAGATTACCACATTCCAAGAAAGATTACTTTATTACTCCATGAAGAGGGGTACTAATTTAAGGAGGTTTTACCTCTGGTGCCATTTCGTCTTCCTAATTGTTTAAAGAAAAAAAAAGGCAGAAGTTGCAGCTTCATGCCACAAAACTCAGGCTGCATACCTGCATTCCTCCCAAGGCTCAGAATAATTTGATGTTCCAAATGCTTCAAGTTTGAATTATTCAATAAAGTTAGAATTACTTAATTTTGCAGTGTGAATTATCACATTGTATGCAGTTCTGAATATCAGATGCTATATTTACAAAGTACTAAATAACTCTTTATTAAATAAATTGTAATTATAGAGAGTCAAGCATAGTGAGAGTAGAAGTCTCCAATCTTTCCTCTCTTCTCTCACACCACAACAATCAACAGATGACTTCTGTGACTAAATGTGTACAGGTCCCCATACACAAAGCAAGCAAGCAATTCCTCTGCAAACACCAGCTAGGTGTCTTCCAATTCCATTCCAACACTACCTACCTGGAGATGGTCTCAGATCCCAAAGGTTGAGGACTTAGCACCATAAGACCAAGCCTCCTCCCTATCAGTTGTAAGTCCAGGCTGCTGGAACTTCTGACATATTAGCTTCAAGTTGGGGTTCCCACTATTACTGGGTCCCAATGTAGACACTGAGAGGAGGTTCTTGGATCACACACAAGAATTCAAGGCAAATCTATAAAGTGTGAGCAAGTTTACTCAGAAAGTAAAGGAATAAAACAATGACTACTCGACAGGCAAAGCATGAGCAGCATAGGCTGCTAAACTAAGTATATTTAAACAGTTATTTCTTGATTATATGCTGAACAAGGGGTTGATTATTCATGAGTTTTCCAGGAAAGGGGTGGGCAATTCCTAGAATTCCCCTTCTTAGACGTTATAGGGTTCCTCCCGGTATTACTCAGGATTCTCTAGAGGGACAGAACTAACAGGATAGATGAATATATAAAGGAGAGTGTATTAGGAGTATCGACTCACATGATCACAAGATGAAGTTCCACAATAGGCCATCTGCAAGCTGAGGAGCAAGGAAGCCATTCCAAGTCCCAAAATCTCAAAACCAGGGAATCCAACAGTACAGCCTTTAGTCTGTAACTTAAGGCCCAAGTGCCCCTGGAAAACCACTGGTGTAAGTCCAAGAGTCCAAAAGCCGAAAAACTTGGCATATGATGTTTGAGACAAGAAGCATCCAGCATGGGAGAAAATGAAAGCCAGATGACTCAGCAAGTCTGCTCTTTCCATCTTCTTTTGCATTCTTTATCCTAGCCATACTGGCAGCTGATTAGATGGTGCCTACCCAGATTGAGGGCAGGTCTGCCTCTCCCAGTCCACTGACTCAAATTTTAATCTCCTTTGGCAATGATGGCAGTGGCAGCTGGTCTGGAGGGGCCTCTGTGAAGACACCAGCTAAGCCAGGGAGGCATGGCTGAGGCTACATGCTCTGCTGGCCAGGAACAGCCGAGTCTTGTCCCTCGTTGGAAGGGCAGGAGCCCTGTGCTCCCAGGTGCAGCTGAAACCACCCAGCAGTGGTGCTGGACTCCGGCATCTCTACTCTCTCAGGGGCCCAGGAAGCCCCCTGTCCCTGCAGGCTTGAAAGTGCCTGCTCTTACTCCCTGGCCTCTTCCCACTCCGGGCTCTGGGATGGAGCAAAGTTGTGGCACTGTCACACATGGGCTGCATGTGTGTGAGTTCAGGGTGGCACTGACATGTCAGCCCCCTGACAACTCAGCCCCCTCTGGACTTTGGGTGCCCATGAGCACAGGAAGGAGGCTGGGAGGGGTTGAGGTGGCTCAGCACAGGCCTACAGGTGCCTCTTGGCACAGCCCGGGCACCATGGACGGCATGTTGATGGCAGGAGGCAGACTGGGTGGATCCCTGGTGAAATTCTACTTTCAAACCAGAGACGGCCTGAAGCCTGGGATCCAGGCTGTCAGTTCAGGGTGTAGTTCACGGCTGGGAGTAAGAATTTATGGTGCTTTTTTCAGGCCTGCCTATGGCCATCCATGGACCAATCAGCACACACCTCTTCCCTTCTGAGCCCATAAAAACCCCAGACTCAGCCAGACTCAAGCAGACACTGGGACTACTGGCTGTGGGAAGGAGCTACCCACTTCAGGTCTTCTTGACTGCTCAGGACAACCTGCCTTTGGAAAGAGCTACCCAATGCGGGTCTCTTCTCTACTGAGAGCTGTACACTCATTGGGATGACCTGCCTGCACAAAGGAGCTACCCATTGTGGGTCTCCTGAGAACTTTTCTGTCACTCAGTGACGTTCTTCTGCATCTTGCTCACCCTCCAGTTGTCTGCTTACCTCATTCTTCCTGTACACAGGACAATAATTTCAAACCTACCAAATGATGAGACTGAAAGAGCTGTAACACAAACAGCTGAAACATGCCCCCACCACCAACCATTCACCCTGTTGCAGGCAATGAGAAGGAAAGAAGAGCTGCAATCCTTCAGAGTCCAGACCTAGGGGCTCCCTGAGTGAGGGCTGTGAAACCCTTTTTGGGCTCTGTGGTTCCTGGTGTTTCCAAGCTTCTGGGAGCCACTGAATTCCGCTTGTCCAGATGCAGGTGCCCACAGTGGAAGACATGTGGTACATCTGGTCCAGCTGCAACCTTGCACAGAGCCAGCACCTGTGCTGGTGCCTGGAGCTGCCCACTCCACCATAGCAGCTGGTATGCCTGGCTGTGCACAGCGCCCAGACCCCATGCTTTCTCATACACACGCCCCTCACTGCTCCATGCCTGGCTCACCCTTGGAAGGTGTGGGATCTGGGCCAGTAGCACAGGCTGAGCGCAGCCTGCCTGAACAAATGGGTGGAACAAGCCTAGCAGGCACCAGCAATACTCAGGCAGAAGGTGCTGCTGGCTACAGAGGCTTCCAGTTGGTGAAGTGACACTCCAAGGATCTTGTGACAACACCACCCTCACAGACACACTCAGGAACAATACTTTCCATCCTTCAATCCAGTCAAATTTGACACTCAATATTAACCATCACACTCCCCTTTTTAGACCACAAAGTGTAACTTCCTGACATTGCCATGGCATTTGTAAACTGTCGCGGTACTGGTGGGAGGTCTTTTAGCATGGGAATGTATTATAATTAGCATATAATGAGCAGTGAGGACAAACAAAGGTCACTTTCATAGCCATCTTTGTTTTGGTGGATTTTGGCTGCTTCTTAACTACAACCTGTTTTGTCAGCAAGGTCTTTATGACCTGTATCTTGTGCTGACTTCCTATCTCATCCTGTGACTTAGAATGCCTAGTAACCTGCAAATGCAGCCCAGTAGGTGTCAGCCTTATTTTACCAGCCCCTATTCAAGATGGAGTCTCTCTGGTTTGAACACCTCTGACACCACAACCCCCTCTCTTGGTTTCATTAATTTGCTAAAGCTCACAGAACTCAAGGAAACATATTTACTGGTTTATTATTAAGATATTACAAAGAATGTAGATGAAGATACACATATGGTGAGGTATGGTGGAAGGGTTTTGAAGCTTACATGCCCTCCCAAGGTGCACTACCCTCCAGAATCCTCTAAGTGTTCAGCTATCAGGAAGCTCTCCAAACCCAATCCCTTTGCAATTTTTGTGGATGATTTATTATGTAGGTGAGAGTGATTAAATTGTTGGTCATTGGTGATCAATTCAACCTTCAAACTCTCTCCACTCAATGGAGGAAGGGGGGATGGAGCTAAAAGCCCCAACCCTCTAATCATGCCTTGGTTTTTCAGGTAACCAGCCCCCATCTTGAACCTACCTATGGGCTGTCAGCCATCAGTCTAGCAATAGCATACAAAAAGACATCACTTTGGAGTTTCTAAGGATTTATAAGTTGTGTGCCAGGAAATAGATTCAAAAACCAAACCTATATTTTATAATATCACACAGAGAGATTCTGTTAAAATGCTTATAATCACTGCTTCAAGAGAAACATAAGCTAACTGGATAAGAGAGCTGATAAGATATAAAATGTAGCTGGGTAACCTAAAATGTCTAAGAGCCATCTGCACAAATAAGAGAAACAGTTATGAAACTCAGTGAATTTGTTAGTCATTTGTAAAACAGTTTTAAACAGACTTCTTTCTATATCTTTCAGAAAGCCAGTTTTCCTTTAGTTTCAGCTACTTTCTTTTCATTTTTGGTCTTTGAATTTACCTAACACATATAAATGTGTTTTCATTTAATAAAACAATATTTGGTTTTAAAAATTTACGAGCAAGTTTTCTGGTGGGATTTCAAGGCCAGCCACGATCTTCAATGTTTTATATTTTTCCTTCACACATTATCAACATTACCACATAACTTGTAGCTTTATGCCATTCAAATACTGAATGACCTTATGTGTTAGTTTTATATTATTCCTAAATGGCTGATGGAGAAGCTGAGGCTTATGGCACGTAAGTGGCCTCAGAGATAACTTTGAGAAGGGCAGTCATTACAAATGGCGACTGGATGTACAGATGGAGAGCAGGGTAGAGAAATATTTCAGGTTTACCGAACAGCTATTTAAGCATAAGCAAAAGTACAGAACTGAGAGCAGACCCAGCTGGCCCAGGAGCTAGAAAGTCTCTTTTGTCACCTAGAACTATCTAGCTTCAAGGCTCAATCTTGCAACTTTGTCTTTCGATAACAGATTTAGAACTCCTTTACCTTTGTGAAATATGATAGGTATCTGCTTTACAACATTTTGTAAAGGAAATATGAAAATACTCCTTTATAGTACTTTTTTCCAGTAACTCTAAGCCAGGTTTTAAAATTTCCCATTATATGCAGAATCAACACATACTGAGTTTGCATCTTATCTCTTGCTACAAATGAGCTAGGTATAATAACTTTGCTGAGACTTATCTCCAAAGTGGAGATAATAACATCCACTCCATACAGTTGTCAGGAGGACTAAAAGAGGTAATTTAATGTGTTATAGAAACCAAGGGAAAACTTCCCTTTCACTCTCAGAAGGTTTGCTGAAAATCAACTGACAAAAGGCAGATTAATAAGAGCAAAGATATGGAAACTTATTAGTGTGTATGGGGAGACCTAAAGAGTAATTAGCCCACCCTTCAATGGGATTTAGAAGCTTATGTGCCATCTTGAGTTTTGTTATCTGAGAAACAAAAATAAATTCCTCCTTGTCAACTAAGACAGACCTTAAGGTTGAAAAAACAAAAGTTACCTACAGATCCAGGGTTCAGGGCAGCTAGCATAGCAACTCCTTAAATTTCTAGGGCTACAAGAAAAACTACATTCCTGCTAAATTCTCTAACAATAGGAGCTATCAGACAACTCATCAGACCTGATTTACAACCCAGACCACTACAAGTATGATTGAACTGAGGGCCAGCCGTACAAACATTCTTTACTGATAAGCAATTGCAAACCTTAAGCCAGTTTGAGTCATCTAATAGAGGGCGTGCACAAACTGTCTTTGTGTTCTATAATTCACCTTTTGATGTAAATAGGCAAATTCAATCCAATTTTAATGCTAAACTATCCCTTCTCCCGACCTCAAAGTGAACATGGGATGTATGTTACATGTTTACCCACTGCAAATATACTTGACATCATCCCATAAATACATGTAATATTCCCCCCAAACATGCTGAATATTTATAACTCCACTGTGATACAGGCCCTGTGATGCATAAAACTCAACCTGTCCTTCCCCTCTTCAAAGAAAGAGCACCTTCAGTCCAGAGGCTCTCTCTTCCAAGTTTGCAAACTAGTATCACCAGTAAATCGCTCCTTTCTACTATTTTAGCCATCCTGATGGTGTTTTGGACAACGGGTCAAAGAATGGAACTTGTATCATGGCAAAACAGTTATGGTGGAAAAACAGGTTATGGGAAGGGTACAAAAAAAGGAGACCTGGCTAGCAAAGGTGGTCTTATTATGTAGATGAAACCTCAGAGTTAATAGGTGGTGAATGTTTCTTTCAGATATTTTAAGGTGTCAGACTCTCAGTTAATCTTTTCTGGATTCAACAAGGCCCTCGGAGAAAACCTGGCTGTATCAATGCAGATTTTCTCTACAGATGCCAATCTCCCCTGACAAAAGACAGCTTCTTAGCTAGTCTTTTATTTACAGCCCTTCTTAATAGCCATTTTGAACGATGTGAAGAAAAATATTTTGGGGTGATATAATCCCCAAACTGGGTTCTTCTTGCCTGCTGCACAAATAGTCAGTTCACTGAGACAGTGATGTTGCAGCAGAGAAAGAGTTTAATTATTGCAAGGCAGTTGAGCAGAAGGACAGGACACGTTTCTCAAATCCATTTTCTTGAGAGCTGCAATGCTAGGATTTTTAAGGATAATTTGGCATGGAAGGGGCTAGGAAATGGGTACTGCTGATTAGTTGGGGATTAAATCATGGAAGTTTCCAAACTGTTTTTGCATGCTGAGTCAGCCTCTGGATATGAGTCCAAGCCTGGATGGCATCAGTTGGTCCACTTGAAAGTAAAAGTCTGAAAAATATCTAAAAGATTAATCATAGGTTTTGACAATAGTGATATTATTTAATAGAGCAATTGAAGAAGTTATACATCTTGTGAACTCCAGGTACATGACTGCTGAGCAGTAAGGAATTATAGAAAAACAAACTAGGGAACAATGGCTGGCTATGTTTATGCTATCTTGGCAAAATTCAGACCCCTCCCATAATCCTAACCTTATGGCCTTTCAGTAGTCTTACATAGGCAGTTTCAATCCCTAGAGGCTGGTTTGGAGAAGGGGCTATCATCTTTGCCTTAAAGTTAAACTATAAACTCAATTCCTCCCGTAGCTAGGTGGCCTGATGCCAAAGACAGCTTGTGAGGTTAGAAGCAAAATGGAGTCAGCTATGTTAGATTTCTCTCACTGTCATACTTTTTGCAAAGGTAATTTCAATGAAATATTTTGGTTTCCTGTAAAGGAACCCAGTAAGTGCCTAGCACAAAGAAGTATTGTTTTTAGCTGGCACCAATGAATGTGGCTTTATTTGGTTATTATCACCTGTTTTTCATACCTTTCCTCCTCCTGACTTTTCATAGTTTTGCAATGTTTTTGACATCAGTAAATCACTACTATCGCCAATTCCTGGCAATCCAACCTAAAAAAGGAAGTCAGAAATTGGAAACTTTACACCATAACTTTCAATAAATCTGTTTTTAAAGTGGTAATTAGAAGTCTAAATTCTACCAATTTTTTTAAAATTGTAAAATGTTTTCAATTTCTTTCCAAAATTGTGCTGATACTGAAAAATCACATTAAAAATTCTGCATAGACAATTGTGTTGGAGTAAATGGCTAAAGTTTGTAATACTTCCCTCCTGATATATCAGCTAAGCATTGTCACCAAGGGCAAATCTGGACTTCTTTCTAGAAGCCCATCTGCTCCCCAGAGCTTATTTTAAACCATAATCTACTTACTCTAAGAAGGGAGGTGTTCTAACATTAAACTGAGATGTAAACAGTTTGGTGCCCCCAGTTATTTTGTGTTGTAACTTAATAGCTAGAATAATTTCAACTCTAGGAATATGTGCTTGGAGTTGAGAGAAATACAAACAATCTTGTAGTGGAAATTAGTCCAAACAATAAGTAAGCTAGGAGGCACTGGTGGTCTAAAGGAGGGAACACACAAAGGAACAGGTAAAGACTCAGATGGGAAGTAGAATCCAGCAACCAACAAACAAGTCAAGAGCTAAGAATTGAGAGACTAAGAGAGGCAGGACAGAAGCCAGGAGCAGGCTGCAGCAAAGCATGGCAGATGAGGCATTTGCTGGCACAAGGTTCTACCATCAACATCAAGAATGGCATGAGGTTTGTATTTGACACAGCTGCCCAGTGAAAGGTTCAATAAGGAGGACATAGTTTTTAGCTGGGGCTCCTAGCCAAACATTCAGTGGCCTATTGGCTATCAAACACAAGAGGGAATTTTCAGTTTTTATCTCTCTAATCTTTCTTTGTTATCTGACAGTATTAGCCAAAGAACTAAAAACACTTATCCTTGGCTTCTGTGATCCTGAGGTCCTCATGCTAATTTCTGGCCTTTCCTTGATGGCTCTTTAAGCTAGATCAGCCAAGCTTCTAAATATTATAATAGTATTTACTTCCTACTCTCTGGATAGTCCCCCCCATGCTTTATCTACCTTCTATGTAGAGATGCCCAGTAGATTATTATCCCTCTTAAAGCTCACTCCTGAATTCCAGTCCCCCTTATCAAGTGTTTAAAGAACATCATATGAGCATTTCATTACCCCCAGCCCATACTTTCTCCTCTCTCCCTCTCTTTCCCTTCTCCTGTCTTCCTCTTCTCCCACCCTGAATGTCCTTTGCCCTCACCTGAACACACACACACACCTGCAAACACCTACACAAACAAAAACCCAATGTAATTTAAAACAGTGCTTCTTAAACTTCAATGTGTATACAAATCACCTGGGTGTCTTGCTACAATTCTACAGTTCAGATTATGATTCAGAATTCTGGAGTGGGACCTCAAATTCTGCATTTCTAACAACTCCCAGGTTTTACTAAGCCCAGACTTAGGGTAACAAGGGTAACCAGGGACCAAGTCATCTGCATTAGATTCTCAATTCTGCCACAACCTCCCTTCCATACCCTGAGTTATTCTATTCCCCTGTTTAAGCTTCAGTGTCTCCAACTGTAAAATGAGGTGACTGGACTCAACAATTCCAGAGGTTTTTATCCACTTCTAACAGCATAGATGGAGAGTTGAAACTGAACTATAGCTACCAATATATAAGTTATTTCTGTACAATAAACCCTATGAAAAACTAACCAGGATTTAGTAGTGATGCTAAACTGAGCAGAAACAGTCTACGAAAGGTATAGTTCTAGAACATACACATTCTTAAAGGCACTGGGCTAGGGACAAAATTGGCAAAGTTAAAACACAGCGATATTTTCCAAAATAATAACAGTTTGAAATGACTTCTTTTTTCAGTGGGTTTGTAAATCAAATGATAGCCATCAGGAAGACACTTAGAGAATAATCACTGAATAAATAGTACTGAAACAAAATAAGGTTATTCCAAGTCTAATGCTTATTTTTATGTCCTGGAGCAAGGCATTTAGCGCTATTCTATATTTTTCCCTGGTGAGTAGATGACACACAGTTTCCATATTGGTTTTTATTTTCCTATCATGGTGGTGGAGCACAGAAAAAACAGTGCAGAACTTGGAATACTATGATTTTTGTTCACGTCTATGTTCCACCTCTTACTAGCTATGTCATCTTTGGTTTTTTGTGAGGGTTTTGTTGTTGTTATTGTTGTTGTTGGTGGTGGTGGTTTTGAGACAGGGTCTGGCTCTGTTACTCTCATTTTACCAATTAAAAACCATAGGCTAGGCCAGGTGCTGTGGCTCATGCCTGTAATCCCAGGCACTTTGGGAGGCCAAGGCAGGTGTATCACCTAAGGTCATGAGTTTGAGACCAGACTGGCCAACATGGTGAAACCTTATCTCTACTAAAAATACAAAAATTAGCCGGGTATGGTTCACATGCCTATAATCCCAGCTACTTAGAAGACTGAGGCAGGAGACTCACTCGAACCTGGGAGATGGAGGTTGTAGTGAACTGAGATTGCACCACCGCACTCCAGCCTGGGCAACAGAGCAAAAACCATAGGCTTGCACAGTTTGCCCTATCTTTTGTCTTGGCATACAAGCCTCTGTTTTTAAACTGGTAAAACAAGGGTAGTAACAATACATATACCATTATGTTGCTTTGCGGATCAAATTAACTAATGAGAATTAAAGTTTAACAAATTTATAGAATACTATAAAAATGTGAGAAGAGAGGAAGTCTGAGAAAAGGCAGGAGGGGAGAGAGAGGAATAGTGGTAATGGTGTAAATAAGTTGAAAAAATTAATAGCTTTATATCATTTCCTCCCTAAAAATCCCTCAATTACTCCCATTACCCCCAGAAAATCATGCTTTTCAAGGGTCACCATGATCTGGCCTCTGCCTATATTTCTAGCCCATTTCATACAACATTTTGGCCTCTTTATTGACAGGTATCTGTGGAGTCTCCATGTTGAGTGAATGATCAAAATACTAAATGTGTTTTGATTTAAGAGAAAACTGGAACCACCATTGAGAATTTCCAACCATGTGTCAAACATTATATTAGTTGCTTAATTTTCACATTCATTCTGTAAAAGTTTGAGCTTGGGCTTCATGGCTAATAAACAGCAGAGCTGGGATTTGAACACCTGAACTACGTTACATTTTACGGTCTCTTCCAATTATCTTGGTTCTACCAGCTATAGATGAAATAACTGAATCTGCTTCCTAATACTGTTCATTCCCCATTTTTGCATGCTGCCTCCTCCCCTTGGTTTAAGCACAGAATTTGTCAAAATTTCCAAAGATTAGAAATGGAATACCGTTTTCATCATACACCAATAAAAACAAAACTTCTGTCATGTACTTCTGTCATATGTTGATATAATAAAATGTTTCCCCAAAGAATAACTAACAGTAGTAGAAACAATTAGGTGTATACCCCTTACATACCTAGTCAGTTTATTGTGGCATGTAGAATATTATATGTTAGATTACTAAGGTGAAATAACAGAGTGGCATCTACTGTTTTGGCACTGGCTATATAGCAAAAAAAGAGAGGTTTGAGGTTTGCTGAGGTTTTGCTCTGACAGAGAACTAAAAAAAAAAAATTAATTCTAATGTTTCCATTATCAGTTTGTTGGGTGACTTGTATACAATGATCTGATTTTGATTCATTAAATCCTCCCCCACCACTCTGCAAGGTAGTTATTGTTCACTCCATTGACCAAATTAGAAAGCCAAGACTCAGAAGGATGACATAACTTGCCCAAGGTCACACAGCCTATAGATTCAGGGGATAGTTTTGAAATCCACAGCTAGGTCTAAATTCCTGCTCCTTTTATGATACTATGGTAGTACTCATTCATCTAACACATGAGTATGATGAAACATCTGCTACGTGCCAGCCACAGCTCTGCTCATCACATATCTTCTGGAAGCTCTGGGTTTTCTAAGATACCATTTTATTCAGATAAAGACTCAATGTCTAGTTCCCACACCTTCAAGATGACATGTGACCTCAGAAATCAGTTTCCATTTGGACTCAGAAATTTAACAATATCTAAATACCAGCATAAGAAATGATAATAAATTTGGCACATTTGTGGTGGAAGCTTCTCTGATTTTAGATAATATCTATTATCACTAATTATCTAATAAAAGTGCTAATGTGGCCAGGCACAGTTGCTCACGCCTGTGATCCTAGCACTTTGGGAGGCTGAGGAGGTCAGATTGCCTGAGCTCAGGAGTTCAAGACCAGCCTGGGCAACATGGTGAAACCCCATCTCTACTAAAATACAAAAAAAAAAAAAAGAAATTAGCCAGGTGTTGTGGTGTGCACCTGTAATCCCAGCTACTCAGGAGGCTAAGGCAGGGGAATTGCTTGAACCCAGGAGGTGGAGATTGCAGTGAGCCTGTGCCACTGCACTCCAGTCTGGGTGACAGAGCAAGACTCCCTCCCTACAAAATAAATAGTGCTAACATGCTTAAGAAAATGGTAATTACTACTGTGTTATTCCTGTTTTTGTCAGGCAAAAGGAAAACTCATGGCAGAGGTAGGGAGTGGGAAAAACACATTGAAGACAGAAATTAGGAACTTTTTAACTTTAAGCCACAGGTCTTTATATAAGTGCTTATTCATGCCACTGACTTATAAATTGATAGGTTGCTAAGGAAACCTGGAAAATAGACCCTGGAAAAAGACAGCTTAAGGAACCATTTTTACTAAGAGGATGTATAGTGTGTGGTTAAGAGTATGAACACAGAAAGCAGACCACTTATCAAAACTCAGCTCTGTCACCTACTAGCTATATGACCTTGGACAAATTTTTAACTTCCCTATATCTCAGGTTTCCCATCTGAAAAACGGTGTGGAATATGACAGTATCTAGCTCACAGGCTTGCTATGAAGAGTAATAAAGTACTATGGTGAAAGAACTCGGAAGAGCACCTTATAGTCAGCACTGTGTAAGTATAAATATTACCACTCCCTTGTACAAAAACATGCAATACCAATAGGCTAGGTCCAAATTTGTCAGCTTGACATTCTGAGTTCCTAAATCACATCTTCAGCTTTATTTTCCACTATTCATTTAATAGTATTTCCTAACCAATCACTATGGAGCTCTTACTATGTGCTAATCATTGTATTAGGTGTTGGAGGTATGGAGAACATGAGATACATGCTCCTTGGACTCTCTAAACTAACTGTTTCTCTAGTCCAGCCAGCTCAGCTTCCTTGCTACCCCTTAATATGTCATGTTTATCCTGACCTTTGTTCAAAACACTCTCTACTTGAAATGCTTGGGAACAAGTTAGGATTCTCTCTTCTGCCTAATTAAGTCATATATTTTCTTTAACGTCCCCTCTTCATTGTAGCATCCTCTGACAGTTCAACTCAAAGCACTCTCACTCTTCTCACTTCCTATGTCACAGCAGTTAATTTGCTACTGTCTTCTATTCTTATGGAAATATTTTCTCATACTATGGAAAGTTTTGGGCATTAAAATCAGAAAACCTTGAACAGAAAATCCAACTCTGCCTCTTCCTACGTGTGTGACCTCTATGAAACTCAGTTACCTCATCTGCAAATGGCAAAAATAAGACTCACCTCAAAGCATTATTGTGAGGAACAAACAATGCACATAGTATGACTTCTGACATGTCAAAGCACTAAATAGATGTTGGTCTCCCCCACCTTCTCTGCACTCACATATGTCTTTCTCCCATCTAACAGGTAAATCTTCAGCTTGGCCAACCCTGGTTGACATGTGTCTTATAGCTACAACATCACATACTCAGAGTAACATATAAATTAAGTAAGAACTCAGGAAATAATGGGGAGAAGGAAGAGAAATCTTTCCTATTATCTAGAACTGACAGGGGACACTCATGCTTTTCTTGAAGACATCATTCTCTTATCTACTAGCACCTACTATTAAACACTTCATATACCAAGCACTCGATTTCCAGTGTCCCACGCCTCCACATCCACAGTAATAGCTACCAAGTATTGAGCACTTAGTTTTTGCTAAGACAGTTTATATGAGATCGCTATTATTTCCATTTTACAGATAAGAAAACAAGCTCAAATAAGTTCAAGAATTTATTCAAAGTGACTCAGTTAGAAAGTGGCACTTCAAATACAGTGTCTTACTACAAAGTCATGATACTACTAAACCCTTGCATTACATCAAATCTAAGATGTACTTTGTTCATATTTGTACATCTCTGAAATCAAGATGAGTCATACTTGATAAGTCTTTTTTAAATTGCAGTTGTTAATATTTTTTCTTTCTTAGTGGGTTATAAAAAATTGTACATTTCTCAGTGAACAGTATCTTTAACTCACCAAAAAAAAATATATTAATGGTACATCTTATGCAGCAGGCATCATTCCAAACATGTTTCATCTATTAACTCATGTAATCCTCACTACAATAGTGATGTAGTCATGATTATCATTTCCATCCTACAGATAAGAAGACTGAGGCATGGGGCTATTAAGTAACTTAGCCTCCTGTTAAACAAACTAGAGTGTATGGAGGATAGTATTTGAAACCCAGGTATTCTGGTTCCAGACTCTGTGATCTTAACTACATTCCATTCCCTAGTGTTATACTCTTTACCACTGTGCTACATCAGCTTTATCCACACTGCTTTTCCGTCCCATGATGTATGAGTTTTAAAGAGACAGTGGATTTCTTCTCAACTTTTCATAATTCCACAGTATGTAGCACATTGTTTTATTTACTGCTTCATAGGCAGATGTGCAATGTATGTTTATTAAATCTAATTAATTTTAACACCAAAATCAAAAATAAAAACTCAAGCATGGAATTAATCATCTTTCAGCTTTCCTCACATGTTTATTAATTCTTTCATTTAATTTAGTAGTTCTCACTAGGGCAATTTTGCCTCCCAGGGGATATTTGTTGATATCTGGAGACCTTTGTCACAATGGAAGATGGGAGTGCTACTGGTATCTACTAGGTAGAGGCCAGGGATCATGCTAACCATCCGACAATACATAGGCTGACTCATGACAACAAAAGATTATCCAGTCCAAAACATCAGCAGTGCCTAGATTGAGAAATTCTGAATTCATTCAATAAATATGAAGCACCTTTCTTAGCCTCATTCTTCACATCTATAAATCTATAAATCTAGAAGTTCATCTGATCAAAATACATTTTTAACTTGAAAGGACCCCCCACCCAATGAATAAATTCCCTTTTCAGCAATGGTATCAGATGGCCTCTAGCCTCTACCTAAACATTGTCAGAGGCCAAAAACTTACAGACTCTGAGGAAGCTCATCCACTTCTAGAAGCATCAATTATAATTCATAACGAGCATACAGAAACATGGCTGTGATTCCGCTTAATAAAACATGAGACAAACCAGCCTCTGTTATCATGGTCCAACAAAAACAGAATTTTTAAAAATTGCCAATGGCATTTTCTAAGTGATTTTTCTTTACATCAGTCTCAGAGGTTCACCAACTACACTCTTTATTTATCCTAAATTCTTCCTGATGAATAGTAACTAGTAGCTGGTACATAATCACTAAGGATCTATTTCTTAACATGCTTTTATAGACCATGCTAATGCTAGACCACTATTTAAGGGCTAATCTCACACCTCCTTAGCTGTAAGAGTCTGGCTTAGAACAGACCTGTCTGTGCAATAACTTGTGGCTACTGGAAATCCCTGGTCGGCATTTGTATTGGGGTTGCAATGACTCCCAAGGGCCAAAAGAGTTAAAGGAATGACTGGGACTTTTTCTAAGACTGTGGTGAAACTCCTTCCAAGGCTGGGGGGTCATTAGGTGCTTTGGAGGAACTCGGCACCACTTGATATTCAACAGTCACTTAAGCCAAATATAAAATTGTATTTACAGCTGATGGACTCAATTTGAGCCTTCAAACTTGTAGTTATCCTATCATATTGTAAACTTATACAGGTTTGTCTAGCATTGATTTGGTTCCTCTGCATATGTGTTTTCACAATGTGCTCCCCTCGCCAGATCTTAGTTAAACCAGATTTTGCAAATTCCAAAAAAAAAAAAATAATTCTTAGAAAGTCTAAAATGTCTGTACCCTTCACTAGTTCAAATTATCAGTGGAAAGCCAGTCTCAAATGAGGAAATTTCACAATTTTGAAATAGCTGTAGAATTGCCTTTGTATTACTTTCAAATGCTGTTTTCATTCATCTATGCAATAAACACTTTCGTATCCCATACCAGATTTCAAAAATACAAAGATGAACATGACAAAAATCCCTGTGCTTAGGGAATCCACAAGCTACTGGAGGAGGCAAACTTGCCACCTCATGACTGCAACGGGCAGAAACACTCGATGAGGGAATCAGCAACTCTCGGGAGCTCAAGGGAGGCTTTACGGAAGAGGAGTGTCTTGAGCTCAGATTTGGAGGATTGGTGGCTGTTCCCAAGTAAACAGGCACAGCATATGCAAACACACTAAGTCTGATGGGCCAGTAATTATCCTGGGAACTGCATATCCCATCATGGCTGGCACCCACAGTCTATGTGGAGGATGAGCAAGGCCAAGTAGGGAGATACTGTGAAAGCTCTTATTTGTTTTGCTAAAAAGTTTGAACTTCATCCTGTGGGCTAAGAGCTACCAAAAGGGAAGAGACAAGGTTAGAATGGACTTTTAGAAAGATCACTGGCAAAGTGAGTAGAGCAGACCGAAACTGGGAGAGACCTACAGACTGGCGTTCTGAGGTTGCAGTGATTGTATCGAGCTATCCTACAAGGGAACAGGGCTTTCTACTACAATTTTTGGATGAGTTGCCTGACTATGAAATCCCAGGGTTTATTTTCAATTAAACACATCAATTGCTATCATTGTATTAAGTTATAAAAGCCTTTGGAGAACAACTTTTGCTTTTATGGAGAATCAACTGAGGCCCAGGAAGGAAAATCGGTGCACTTCAATGACACATTTGTTAGAAAAAAGCCAAAATGGGCACTCAGGGCTCTAAACAGGCAGTACTTACCACTCTCCACCGCTCTAAGATTGCTCTTATTTGTTTGTAAAGGGCTATTTTTATCATGAGAGTAATTAAACGCCTCTCTTTTTCAGCTTCTTTCCACCTTCATTCACCTGACATTCTGTTAACCCAATTAATTTTCACTGTGTATAAAGAAAGCCTTTTTAAAGCAGAAGTAAATTTCAGCCTATACCTTTGTCAGCCTGATGGCTGTTTCCTAATTAACTGAGATGACATGAATAAGGGTTTATTGTTATTGAGCTTTTCAAAGTCTTCTGCTTAGATTAGATTACCAAGAACCTGGCAAGAAGAATATGTGTTTCATTTTCCTAGGATCTGGAATTGACAATGGGCAGATGACAAACAGCGAGGGATTCATCACTGGGCTGCAGCACCCCAGCCTGGCAGGGTGTTTCCCAAATACCTTACTAAATACTGCACTGATGCAGTGAGAACATTCCAGAAAATGGCATTGTCGGAGCAGAGTCTGAACCCAAACTTCATATATTAGTGACATCCCTTTATGTATCTCTGAATTCAGCTTTGAGAACCTCAATGTTAGGATAGGAGAGGATTGCTCCTCCAGAGAGGAGGAAGTCAATGGCAACTGTATTAGCATTCTAATTCTCATTCATGCAGCTATGAACTGGGTGTGATTCTGTGAAGTGGGAAGTAAAGAGGCTACCACAATTGCATATGCCTTATAAGCTGGTAATATAATAAAAAGAGAGAAAGAAAGAGGGGGACAGAGAGACAGGCACAAGAAAAGAGGGAGAAAGCACTACAAATCCACTGAAGGTTGCAGCACAGCTTCAGCGAAGAAGAAATAAGCTAGGAATTAACTTGCCTAGGGTCACTTAGAAGAACAAAGGGCCATCTACTCCTTAACTTAACTTTCTTTCTGAGATCATTTTTCTCTACCCCTCTAGTTTCCACAAGTAGGAACCTTCCATAGAGTGGCATTTAGTGCCCACTTTCAAAGGCTACCTTCAACGTGAATGCAGTGTGGAAGAGTTATTTAATTGGAGCGTTTGGGAAATGCAAATTAAAACTACAATGAGATACCACTAAACACCTATTAGAAAGCTTAAATTAGGGGGGGCGGAGCAAGATGGCCGAATAGGAACAGCTCCAGTCTCCATCTCCCAGCGCGAGCGACACAGAAGACCGGTGATTTCTGCATTTTCAACTGAGGTACTGGGGTCATCTCACTCGGGAGTGCCGGACAATCCGTGCGGGTCAGCTGCTGCAGCCTGACCAGCAAGAGCTGAAGCAGGGCGAGGCATCGCCTCACCTGGGAAGCGCGAGGGGGAAGGGAGTCCCTTTTCCTAGCCAGGGGAACTGAGACACACAACACCTGGAACATCGGGTAACTCCCACCCCAATACTGCGCTGTAACACCGGCACACCGGAGAATATATCGCACACCTGGCCGGGGGGGTCCCACGCCCACGGAGCCTCCCTCCTTGCTAACACAGCAGTCTGCGGCAATCTAACCGCAAGGCAGCAGCGAGGCTGGGGGAGGGGCGCCCGCCATCCCTGAGGCTTAAGTAGGTAAATAAAGCCGCTGGGAAGCTCGAATTGGGTGGAGCTGACAGCAGCGCAAGGAAACCTGCCTGTCTCTGTAGACTCCGCCTCTGGGGACAGGGCTCAGCTAAAGGAGCAGAAGCCTGTGCAGACGCGAACGACTCTGTCTGACAGCTTTGAAGAGAGCAGTGGATCTCCCAACACGGAGGTTGAGATCTGAGAAGGGGCAGTCTGCCTGCTCAAGTGGGTCCCTGACCCCTGAGTAGCCTAACTGGGAGACATCCCCCACTAGGGGCAGTCTGACACCCCACACCTCACAGGGTGGAGTACACCCCTGAGAGGAAGCTTCCAAAGCAAGAATCAGACAGGTGCACTCGCTGTTCAGCAATATTCTGTCTTCTGCAAACTCTGCTGCTGATACCCAGACAAACAGGGTCTGGAGTGGACCTCAAGCAATCTCCAACAGACCTATAGCTCAGGGTCCTGACTGTCAGAAGGAAAACTATCAAACAGGAAGGACACCTATACCAAAACCCCATCAGTACATCACCATCATCAAAGACCAGAGACAGATAAAACCACAAAGATGGGGAAAAAGCAGGGCAGAAAAGCTAGAAATTCAAAAAATAAGAGCGCATCTCCTCCTGCAAAGGAGCGCAGCCCATCGCCAGCAATGGATCAAAGCTGATCAGAGAATGATTTTGATGAGATGAGAGAAGAAGGCTTCAGTCCATCAAACCTCTCAGAGCTAAAGGAGGAATTACGTACCCAGCACAAAGAAACTAAAAATCTTGAAAAAAGAGTGGAAGAATTGACAGCTAGACTAATTAATGCAGAGAAGGTCATAAACGAAATGACAGAGATGAAAACCATGACA
>NC_045446.1:77670602-77673191 GCF_002776525.5 Piliocolobus tephrosceles | reverse complement strand
GGTGCAGCACACCAACATGGCACATGTATACATATGTAACAAACCTGCACGTTATGCACATGTACCCTAGAACTTAAAGTATAATAAAAAAAAAAAAAAAGAAAGCTTAAATTATAAAATTGATCATTCTAAGAGCTGGCAAGGAGATGCAGGAACTGGAACCCTCATATGCTATTCGTGGGAATGTAAAACGGTACAACAATTGTGGAAAATAGGTTGGCAGCTTCTGAAAAAGTTAGACATGCACCTACCATATGACCCAACATTTCACTCCTATGTATTTATGCAAGAGAAATGAAAATGTATGTCCATACGAAGGCTTGTACACAACTATTCATAGCAGCTTTATCTGTAATAAGCAAAAACTGGAAACAACCTAAATATCCATCAATAGGTGAATGGATACACAAGCTATGGCGTATACATACAATGGAATACTAATCAGTAATGAAAAAGACTGAACTATGGATACATGCTGATATATGGATAGATGTCAAAATAATTATCCTTAAGTAAGAGAAGACAGACAAAAAAGGACTACAGACTTTATGATTCTATTTATATAAAATTCCATTAAATGAAAATCTTATAAGGACAGGAAGTAGATCAATGGTTGCTTAGGGATGGAGATAGGGGAAACAGGGAGGAGCTAATGAGAGGGCTGTGTGAGAATATTTCTAGGGCTTATACTTTTGCTCGTTATCTTTATTGTGGTGATAGTTTCAAGGGTAGGTACTAATATCAAAATTTATCAAACTTTACATTTTATGTATAGTTTGTCATACATAAAATATATATTAATAAAACTGTTTAAAAATACAGAAGGAAATCACTAGTCTCTGCCAAGGTCAGCCAAAGGTGACATGAGAGAGCCCACAATGCACAACTGCTTTGTCTGAAGAGCAGCACAGATGTAATCACTCTGTACGGCTCCTGGTGCCTCTCACCATCCCCTCCCAGGAGAGAGTGAGTATTCATTCTAAACACAATTTTGCTTTCTTCAAGGTCATACTCAACTGTTCTCTTCATCTCAAAAGTGCAGTAGAACAACGTACTCCTCACCCACTACCATCCTTTTTAGGGCAACTCTCTCTGCCAACACCAGGTATTAACAGACACTGGGGGAAGACGAGGTATTCACAGCTTTGAAAAGTTGCCAACCTCTGCTTGACACAGTTTATGCAAAGACTTTTTCTCCATGCAGTCATTTAGGTCATATCCATATGGGTGTGGGAGGGGGTCTTTAAAAAATATGCCAACACTATAACCAAAAATTATTTAAAATTTTTATCATTCTCCTTTCCAACAAAAAGAGGGCCAGTGTACATATTAATGAATTAGAGTAAGATTATAGATGTCTTCACTCTAAAATAAATACCTTACTCTGCTTCCTTCTGTGTAAAATCTGGAAAACTCACTAGGTAATAAATATTGCTGCCACATTCTATACCAGTTACACATAGGAGGTATAGTTGATACACCTCCAGGTGATGAGTTAATTGTTAAATACCACTTGTACATTAGTCAGGGGAAAATTAGACCAAGCTCTCAAACTAGAAACTGAGACATTGATCATTCCAAAAATTCAGAATTCCACTGAGTACACACAGGATCATCACTTGTCTTGATTGCTCGCAAATTACTGACCTTTAAAACTGACAGCACTCACATGTATTGAAATATCACAATGTACCCAATAAATATGGATAATCGCCATGTGTCACTTAATAATAAAACCAAAAATATGATGGCACTTAGATTTTGAAATGAGACATATTACTCTCAAATACATTCAATGTAGTTTTAAAATATAGAAATCTACCTAAGTGATACCAAAATATGAGAGTTTATTTGTATAGTGACATTCTTATGCTGTTAAGAAAGTTGAAAAAAATCAACTGATGTTTGTGGAGCAAAGGAGAGTGGTATCCCAGTGTTGATGGACTCTCCTGATATGAGATACAGAAAAAAGACGTCTTTCTTTACCTAAATTGATAGAGAAGAAATCCATCCATAAACTCATCTTGCTTACAATATGAAAAGGGCAAATTCTGTATTATCACTTTATAATGTATTCAATCACATATCCGTTTCTGAGAGCAGATGAAAAGTGGGATGCCTGAGATTCTAAATTAATTCTTTTTATTCCTTTTCAAGACATAAGTTCTGTGCTGTAAAGGGTACCACTGCTCCCTTCTCATTTCTTATTTATAAGTCAAACTCCCTGTCCTAATCATCTCCAGCTCTTCCCCAAAGCTAAACGATTTCAAAGAAACTGAAATTTGGCATTTCATTTACAGAGCGCCTACTGCTTCCCTCTTTACATACTCGTATTTACTTTGGAAATCAATGAAATGTATTTCAGGATAACTCCGTATACCTACCACTGTATCTGATTCTGGCTGCTAACCTAACATGTTCATCAAAATAGTCAGAACTCTGATAGCAAGTGATAGAAATCCACTAAAACTACAGAAAGAAAAAGGGTGGCAGGGCAGGTCTCAGGAATGGCTGAATTCAGTCCCTACCCCTTACCTTACTCTGTGTGTGTGTGTGTGTGTGTGTGTGTGTGTGTGTGTGTGTGTGTGT
>NC_045446.1:77669052-77670592 GCF_002776525.5 Piliocolobus tephrosceles | reverse complement strand
TGTGTGTGTGTGTGTGTGTGTGTGTGTGTGTGTGTGTGTGTGTGTGTGTCAGAGAGACAGAGATTGAGAGAATGTGTCATGTGTCATCTATGCTTTCCTCTGTGTTTTGCCTGTTCTTCCCTATATTATTATGCTTTTTCTGCAATCCTATGAACACAGCCATAAACAATTCTAGACTTATATCCTTCAACTAATGACCAGAAAAGCAAGAAAGCTTTCTGACAAACTTCTATTCAAAAGATGCCAGGAAAGGATTCTGATTCCTCTGCCCCAAGACTGAGGTGTTATGATTTTCACTTTCCATGCAAATCACAGTTTGGGTGAAGAAAGGGGGAGGAAAAGGAGGAGGAGAAATAAAAAAGAAAAGGAAGAAGAGGGCAGGGGGAAGGAGGTTAGGACACATAACACCACTAGATGAAGAGGTGGAAACTGGAAAAACATCTACTACACACATCGGTCTTACACTTTATTGATAACTAACATCAGAATTCACTAACATTATTTATATGTTTTGATTTGCTTACTCAACTTTCAGACCTTTTTGACCACCACAAAATGTTAACACTGATATGTGAACATGCTACCATCAGTAATGGTAGGTGTCTTTATTGCATAGTCCAAAAACAAACTATTGACAACTTTATTTGAACTACAGATCAAATTTTTCTTATCTTTTACAAAATAATATGATATAGATAACATATGGAATTTATGTTTCAAATAAAATAACTCCCATTTAAAGTTTTATGCTCCCTCACTACTTCGTAGCTGCTACGACCATGAGACTTCTGCCTTCTTTGAATTTTTAATTTTAAAGAGTAAAACAGCTTCTCTCATATTTATTCTCAAAATTTTGGAGTTTGAACAGCAATTTTCCCAAATGTGCTTGCACTTAGAGTACAAATCTATAAAATCATCTTCAAAGTGGTGGATGGGGCTTTCTCTTCTGTCTTTCCCAGTTGTTTGAGAATGCTGTCAGGAGACTGGAAAAGGACGCCCTTAGTATTTGAAAAATGCAAAAGAGCCAGGGCATGGTGGCTCACACCTGTAATCCCAGCACTTTGGGAGGCTGAGGCAGGTGGATCAGTTGAGGCCAGGAGTTCAAGACCAGCCTGGCCAACCTGGTGAAACTTCATCTCTACTAAAAAGACAAAAATTAGCTGGCCATGGTGGTACATGCCTATAATCCCAGCTACTCAGGAGACTGAGGTGGGAGGATTGCTTGGGCCTGGTAGGCAGAGTTTGCAGTGAGCCAAGATCACACCACTACACTCACCTGCCTGGGCAACAGAGACTGAGAAAAGAAAAAGGGAAAGGAGAAAGAGAAAGAGAGAGAGAGAGAAAGAGAGAATGAAAGAGAGAGATGGAAGGAAGGAAGGAAGGAAGGAAGGAAGGAAGGAAGGAAGGAAGGAAGGAAGGGGAGAGAGAGAGAGAAAGAGAAGGAGAGAAAGAAAGAGAGAGAGAAACAAAGAAAGAAAGAGAAAGAGAGAGAGAGGAAGGAAGGAAGGAAGGAAGGAAGGAAGGAAGGAAGGAAGGAAGG
>NC_045446.1:77644729-77669042 GCF_002776525.5 Piliocolobus tephrosceles | reverse complement strand
AGGAAGGAAGGAAGGAAGGAAGGAAGGAAGGAAGGAAGGAAGGAAGGAAGGGGAGAGAGAGAGAAAGAAAAGAAACCCCAATTCACTGACCATCACCATATGCAGTACAGTCATCTAACGGATCCTTCACCTTCCTATCTAGAGTGAAATCTCCCTTCCACAGGGGGCATATCTGGTATATGCTATGCCAGTTCACCACAAAAACTGAAACAAAATGATCCTACCCCTATTTGAAGACACCGCTAGACATCTTATTAAGTTCTATGTCAGCAGGAAGGAGCTAAAGACATTCCTGTCTGTTCTCTCTTCTAGCACAAATTATCATTATAATACCTATCTTTATATTAAAAATGTATGTTTCTTAAGGAAAACTGAAAAACACAGAGAATATTAAAATTCATGAGATAGAAGGCTTGATTCCAAGATGGCTGAATAGGAACAGCTCTGGTCCGCAGATCCCAGCATGATCGATGCAGAAAATGGGTGATTTCTGCATTTCCAACGGAGGTAGCTGGTTCATCTCATTGGGAAAGGTTGGACAGTGGGTGCTGCCACAGAGGGTGAGTTGAAACAGTACGGGGCATCACCTCACCCAGGAAGCACAAGGGGTCTAGAGATGTCCCTTTCCTAGTCAAGGGAAACCATGACAGACTGTACCTGGAAAAATGGGACACTTCCGCCCAAACACAATACTTTTGCCAAGGTCTTACCAACTGGCAGACAAGGAGATTCTCTCCTGTGCCTGGCTCGGTGGGTCCCATTCTCATGGAGCCTTGCTCACCACTAGTGCAGCAGTCTAAGATCAAACTGCCAGGCGGCAGCCTGACTGTATGAGGGGCGTCCACCATTGCTGAGGCTTGAGTTGGTAAACAAAGAGGCTGGGAAGCTCGAATTGGGTGGAGCCCACTGCAGCTCAGCAAGGCCTACTTCTTCTATAGATTCCACCTCTGTGGGCAGGGCTGAACAAAAGGCAGCAGACAACTTCTGCAGAATTAAACATCCCTGTCTGAGCTCTGAAGAAAGCAGCAGTTCTCCCAGCTTGGCACTTGAGCTCTGAAAACAGACAGCCTGCCTCCTCAAGTGGGACCCTGACTCCCGTGTAGCCTAACTGAGAGACACATCCCAATAGGGGCCAACAGACACCTCATATAGGTGGGTGCCCCTCTGGGACGAAGCATCCAGAGGAAGGATCAGGCAGCAATATTCACTGTTCTTCTATATTTGCTCTTCTGTAGCCTCTGCTGGTGATACCCAGGCAAACAGGGTCTTCAGCAAACTCCACCAGACCTGCAGCTGAGGGACCTGACTGTTAGAAGGAAAACTAACAAAGAGAAAGGAATGGCACTAACATCAACAAAAAGGACATCTACACCAAAACCCCATCTGTAGGTCACCAACATCAAAAACCCAAGGTAGAAAAAAAATCACAAAGATGGGGAGAAACCAGAGCAGAAAAGCTGAAAATTCTAAAAACCAGAGTGGAGCACCTCTTCTACTCCAAAGGACTGCAGCTTCTCACAAGCAACAGAACAAAGCTGGATGGATAATAACTTTAATGAGTTGACAAAAGCAGGCTTCAGAAGGTCGGTAATAACAAACTTCTCTGAGCTAAAAGAGCATATTCAAACCCATTGCAAGGAAGCCAAAAACCTTGAAAAAAGGTTATATGAATGGTTAACTACAATAAACAGTGTAGAGAAGACCTTAAATGACCTGATGGAGCTGAAAACCACGGCACGAGAACTTCATGATGCATGCACAAGCTTTAATAGCTGATTCGATCAAGTGGAAGAAAGAGTATCAGTGACTGAAGATCAAATTAATGAAATAAAGTGAGAAGAAAAGGTTAGAGAAAAAAAGAGTAAAAAGAAATGAACAAAGCCTCCAAGAAATATGGGACTATGTGAAAAGAACAAATCTACATTTGATTGGCATACCTGGAAGTGATGGGGAGAATGGAACCAAGTTGGAAAACACTCTTGAGAATATTATCAAGAGAACTCTCCCAACCTAGCAAGGCAGGCCAACATTCAAATTCAGGAAATACAGAGACCACCACAAAGAAAACCCTCGAGAAGAGCAACTCCAAGACACATAATTGTCAGATTCACCAAGGTTAAGATGAAGGAAAAAATGTTAAGGGTAGCCACAGAGAAAGGTCGTGTTACCCACAAAAGGAAGCCTATCTGACTAACAGCAGATCTTTCAGCAGAAATCCTACAAGCCAGAATGCAGAATTTCATATCCAGCCAAACTCAGCTTCATAAGTGAAGGAGAAGTAAAATCCTTTACAGACAAATGCTGAGAGATTTTGTCACCACCAGGCCTGCCTTACAAGAGATCCTGAAGGAAGCACTAAACATGGAAAGGAACAACCAGTACCAACCACTGCAAAAACATGCCAGATTGTAAAGACCATCGATGCTATGAAGAAACTGCATTAATTAATGGGCAAAATAACCAGCTAACATCATAATGACAGGATTAAATTCACGCAAAACAATATTAACTTTAAATGTAAATGGGCTAAATGCCCCAATTAAAAGACACAGACTGGCAAATTGGATAAAGAGTCAAGACCCATCAGTGTGCTGTATTCAGGAGACATATCTCTCATGCAAAGACACACATAGGATCAAAATAAAGGAATGGAGGAAGATCTACCAAGCAAATGGAAAGCAAACAAAAGCAGGGGTTGCAATCCTAGTCTCTGATAAAACAAACTTTAAACCAACAATGATCAAAAGAGACAAAGAAGGCAACTTTGCCTTTACATAATGGTAAAGGGATCAATTCAACAAGAAGGGCTAACTATCCTAAATATATACGTACCCAATACAGGAGCACCCAGATACATAAAGCAAGTCCTTAGAGCCCTACAAAGAGACTTAGACCCCCACACAATAATAATGGGAGACTTTAACACCCCACTGTCAATATTAGATTAATGAGACGGAAGGTTAACAAGGATATCCAGGACTTGAACTCAGCTATGCACCAAGTGGACCTAATAGACATCTCCATAACTTTCCACCCCAAAACAGAATATACATTCTTCTCAGCTCCACATCACAATTATTACAAATTGACCACATAAATTTGAAGTAAAGCACTCCTCAGCAAAAGAACAGAAATCACAAGAAATTGTCTCTCAGACCAGAGTGCAATCAAATCAGGACTCAGGATTAAGAAACTCACTCAACATTGCACAACTACAGGGAACCTGAACAACCTACTCCTGAATGACTACTGGGTAACTAACAAAATGAAGGCAGAAATAAAGATGTTCTTGAAACCAATGAGAACAAAGACATAACATACCAGAATCTCTGAAACACATTCAAAGCAGTGTGGGGGGGAAATTTATAGCACTAAATGCCCACAAGAGAAAGCTGGAAAGATCTAAAGTTGTCAATCTAACACCACAATTAAAAGAACTAGAGAAGCAAGAACAAACAAATTCAAAAGCTAGCAGAAGGCAAGAAATAACTAAGATCAGAGCAGAACTGAAGGAGATAGAGACATAAAAATCCATTCAAAAAAATCAATAAATTCAGGAGCTAGTTTTTTGAAAAGATCAACAAAATTGATAGACCGCTAGCAAGACTAATAAAGAAAAGAGAGAAGAATCAAATAGATGCAATAAAAACTGATAAAGAGGATGTCACCACTGATCCCACAGAAATACAAACTACCATCAGAGAATACTACAAACACCTCTACACAAATAAACTAGACAACCTAGAAGAAATGGATAAATTCCTGAACAGATACACCCTCCCAAGACTACACCAGGAAGAAGATGAATCTGTGAATAGACTAATAACAGGTTCCGAAATTGAGGAAATAATTAATAGCCTACAAACTAAAATAAGTCTAGGACAAGAGGGATTCAGAGCCAAATTCTACCAGAGGTACAAAGAGGAGCTGGTACCATTCCTTCTGAAAAAATTCCAATCAACAGAAAAAGAGGGAATCCTCCCTAACTTATTACATGAGGCCAGCATCATCCTGATACCAAAGCCTGGCAGAGACACAGCAGAAAATAAAAATTTTAGACACAACAGAAAATAAAAATATCCCTGATGAACATCGATGCAAATATCCTCAATACTGGCAAACTGAATCTAGCAGCACATCATAAAGCTTATCTTCCACAATCAAGGTGACTTCATCCCTGGGATGCAAGGCCAGTTCAACATATGCAAATCAATAAACGTAATCCATCACATAAACAGAACCAACAGCCAATACTACAAGATTATCTCAATAGATGCAGAAAAGGCGTTTGACAAAATTCAACAGCACTTCATGCTAAAAACTCTCAATAAACTAGGTATTGATGGAACGTATCTCGAAATAATAAGAGCTATTTATGACAAACCCACAGCCAATATCATACTGAATGGGCAAAAACTGGGAACATTCCCTTTGAAAACTGGCACAAGACAAGGATGCCCTCTCTCACCACTCCTATTCAACATAGTGTTGAAAGTTATGGCCAGGGCAATCAGGCAAGAGAAAGAAATAAAGGGTATTCAATTAGGAAATGAGAAAGTCAAGTTGTCCCTGTTTGCAGATGATATGATTGTATATTAGACAACCCCATCATCTCAGCCTAAAATCTCCATCAGCTAATAACCAACTTCAGCAAAATCTCAGGATACAAATTAATGTGCAAAAATCACGAGCATTCCTATACACCAATAACAAACAGAGAACCAAACCATGAGTGAACTCCCATTCACAATTGCTACAAAGAGAATAAAATACCTAGGAATCTAACTTACAAAGGATGTGAAGGACCTCTTCAAGGAGAACTTCAAACCACTGCTCAATGAAATAAAAGAGGATACAAACAAATGGAAAAACATTCTATGCTCATGGATAGGAAGAATCAATATAGTGAAGATGGCCATACTTCCCAAAGTAATTTATAGATTCAATGTCATCCATGTCAAGCTACCAATGACTTTCTCCATAGAACTGGAAAAAATACTTTAAAGTTTATATTGAACCAAAATGGAATGCATATTGCCAAGACAATCCTAAGCAAAAACATAAATAAAGAAAAAAAAAAAAAAAAAGCTGGAGGCATCATGCTACCTGACTTCAAACTATACTACAAGGCTACAGTAACCAAAACAGCATGGTACTGGTACCAAAACAGACATATAGACCAATGGAACAGAACAGAGGCCTCAAAAGTAACGCTACACATCTACAACCATCTCATCTTTGACAAACTTGATGAAAACAAGAATTGGGGAAAGGATTCCCTATTTAATAAATGGTGCTAGGAAAACTGGCTAGCCATATGTAGAAAGCTGAAACTGGATCCCTTCCTTACACCTTATACAAACATTAATTCAAGATGGATTAAAGACCATCTTGACCTAAATGTTAGAGTTAAAACCATAAAAAACCCTAGAAGAAAACCTAGACAATACCATTCAGGACATAGGCATGGGCAAGGACTGCACGACTAAAACACCAAAAGCAATGGCAACAAAAGCCAAAATAGACAAATGGGATCTAATCTAACTAAAGAGCTTCTGCCACCAAAAGAAACTACCGTCAGATTGAATAGGCAACCTACAGAATGGGTTGCAATCTATCCATCTGACAAAGGGCTAATATTCAGAATCTACAAAGAACTCAAACAAATTTACAAGAAAAAAACAAACAACACCATCAAAAAGTGGGCAAAGGATATGAATAGACACTTCTCAAAAGAAGACATTTATGCAGCCAACAGACATGAAAAAATGCTCATAATCACTGGTCATCAGAAAAACGCAAATCAAAACCACAGTGAGATACCATCTCACACCAGTTAGAATTGCAATCATTAAAAAGTCAGGAAACAACAGATGCTGGAGAGGATGTGGAGAAATAGGAACACTTTTACACTGTTGGTGGGAGTGTAAATTAATTCAATCATTGTAGAAGACAGTGTGGCAATTCCTCAAAGATCTAGAACTAGAAATACCATTTCACCCAGCCATCCCATTACAGAGTATATACCCAAACAATTACAAATCAGGCTACTATAAAGACACATGCACACATATGTTTATTGTGGCACTATTCACAATAGGAAAGACTTGGAACCAACCCAAATGTCCATCAATGATAGACTGGATGAAGAAAATGTGGCACATATACACCATGGAATACTATGCAGCCATAAAAAAGATGAGTTCATGTCCTTTGCAGGGACATGGATGAAGCTGGAAACCATCATTCTCCGCAAACTATCACAAGAACAGAAAACCAAACACCACATCTCACTCATAGCTTCGAATTGAACAATGAGAACACTTGGACACAGGGAGGGGAACATCACACCCCAGGGCCTATTGGTGGGTGGGGGACTGTGCAAGGGATAGCATGAGGAGAAATACCAAATGTAAATGATGAGTTGATGGGTGCAGCACACTAACGTGGCCCATATATACCTATGTATCAAACCTGCACATTGTGAACATGTACCCTAGAACTTAAAGTACAGTTACAAAAAGAAAAAGAAAAAGACAACCAAATACTACATGTCCTCACTAACTGGGAACTAAATATCAGGTACTCATGGACATAAAGGTAGCAACAGTAGACACTGGGGACTACTAGAGGGAGGATGGGGGGAAGGGAACGAGGGTTGAAAAACTGTATAAAAATAAAGATGATATAGTTTCCAAGTTTAAAAAAAATTCATGAGATAGTATCCTTTTTTGTTTACTATTTTATTGTAAGTATTTTTCATGCAATTAAATCTTTGAAAGCATAATTATATTGGCTGCAAACTATAATTCAGTCATATTAATGCACCATAATTTATCTCTGTTGTTCAATATTTATTTCCATATTTTTTTCTCTTATAAGAGAGAATATTAAATATCCATATCCGTGAATCCTCTCTACAACTTTGATTATTACTTTGGGATAAATCACTAGAAATGGAATTCCTGGATCAAAGGAAATAAATCATTTTGAAACTCTTGGTACATGCTGCCAAATTTCATGCTAGCAGAGGTGCCTTAATTTTCACTCTTACTAGCAGGATGTAAGAGTAATTGTTTTCCCCTCATCTTTGCTATCACAATGATGTGAGAAAAAAAAAATTGAGACAGTCTCCCTCTGCTGCCCAGGATGGAGTGCAGTAGTGCAATCTCAGCTCATTGCAGCCTGAATGTCCTGGGCTCAAGCACTTCAACCTCCAGAGTAGCTGGGACTACAGATGCACACCACCACACCTGGCTAATTTGTGTATTTTTTGTAGAAACAGAGTCTCACTATGTTGCCCAGGCTGGACTTGAACTCCTTGGCGCAAGCTATCCTCCCACCTTGTCTTCTTTTTGCTGGGCTTATAGGTGTGAGCCACAGAGCCTGGCCACAAATATTTTAAACAAAAAAAGCTAAGCAAATTTTTTAAAGTAGAAATGTAAAATACATTCATCTTTCACTCACCAGCTGACTTAATTTACACCATGACTAGCATCTTAGTAGCTGATACTTACTTTAAATTGCAGTTACTTGTAAACAACCTAAATGTCTCTCAAAAAGTGCATAAATACATGATGGTGTATCTTTAATATGGAACAATATATAAGTAATAAAAAGACTAATGGAAATTTGTATGTTCTGATATGGAGAATATCCATGAATTTTTTTTTACAAAAAGCTAGAGGTAGAAAAATATGTATAATGTATGTTTTTACATATAATATAGGTGTATTAGTCCATTCTCAAACTGCTATAAAGAAATAGCAGAGACTGGGTAATTTATAAAGAAAAGAAGCCTAATTGACTCATGGTTCTTCAGGCTATATAGGAAGCATGGAGGCATCTGCTCGGCTTCTGGGGAGGTCTCAAACTTACAATCACGGCAGAAAGCAAAGGGGAAATACACACATCACATGGTGGGAGTAGGAGCAAGAGAGGACAAAGCAGGAGGTGCTACACACATTTTTAATTAAAGTTCTAGGATGCATGCTCAGAACATGCAGGTTTGTTCCATAGGTATACCATGGGCCATGGTGGTTTGCTGCACCCATCAACCCATCATCTACATTAGGTATTTCTCCTAATGCTATCCCTCCCATAGCCCCCCACACCCCCAACAGGCCCTAGTGTATGATGTTCCCCTCCCTATATCCATGTGTTCTCATTGTTCAACTCCCACTTACGAGAACATGTGGTGTTTGGTTTTCTGTTCCTGTGTTAGTTTGCTGAGAATGACAGTTTCCAGCTTCATCCATGTCCCTGCAAAGGACATGAACTCATCCTTTTTAATGGCTGCATAGTATTCCATGGTGTACATGTGCCACATTTTTTTATCCAGTCTATCACTGATGGGCATGTGGGCTGGTTCCAAGTCTTTGTTACTGTAAATAGTGCTGCAACAAATATATGTGTGCATGTATCTTTATAGTAGCATGATTTATAATCCTTTAGGTATACACGCAGTAATGGGATTGCTGGGTCAAATGGTATTTCTGATTCTAGATCCTTGAAGAACTTGTGTTATGAATCTGGGTGCTCCTACATTAGATGCATATATATTTAGGATAGTTAGCTCTTCTTGTTGCATTGATCCCTTTACCATTATGTAATGCCCTTCTCTGTTTTGTGTGTGTTTTTTTTTTAATCTTTGTTGGTTTAAAGTCTATTTTATCAAAGACTAGGATTGCAACTCCTGCTTTTTTTTATTTCCATTTGCTTGGTAAATATTCCTCCATCTCTTTATTTTGAGCCTATGTGTGTCTTTGCATGAGATGGGTCTCCTGAATACAGCACTCCAATGGGTCTTGACTCTTTATCCAATTTGCCAGTCTGTGTCTTTTAATTGGGGCATTAGCCCATTTACATTTAAGGTCAATATTGTTATGTGTGAATTTGATCCTGTCATTATGATGCTAACTGGTTATTTTGTACATTAATGCAGTTTCTTTATAATGTCAATGCTCTTTACAATTTGGTGTGTTTTTGCAGCTCTGGTACTGGATTTTCCTTTGCATATTTAGTGCTTCCTTCAGGAGCTCTTGTAAGGCAGACCAGGTGGTGACAAAAATCTCTCAGTATTTGCTTGTCTGTAAAGGATTTTATTTCTCCTTTGCTTATGAAGCTTACTTTGGCTGGATATGAAATTCTGAGTTGAAAACTCTTTCAAGAATGTTGAATATTGGCCCCCACTCTCTTCTGGCTTGTAGGGCTTCTGCCGTTAGATCTGTTAGTCTGATGGGCTTCCCTTTGTGGGTAACCTGACCTCTCTCTCTGGCTGCCCTTAACATTTTTTCCTTCATTTCAACCTTTGTGAATCTGACAATTATGTGTCTTGGGGTTACTCTTCTCGAGGAGTATCTTTGTGGTATTCTTTGTATTTCCTGAATTTGAATGTCATCCTGTCCTGCTAGGTTGGGGAAGTTCTCCTGGATAATATCCTGAAGAATGTTTTCCAGCTTGGTTCTGTTCTCCCTGTCACTTTCAGGTACACCAATCAAACATAGATTTTGTCTTTCCACATAGTCCCATATTCTTGGAGGCTTTGTTCATTCCTTTTCATTCTTTTTCCTCTAATCTTATCTTCAGGTTTAATTTCATTAAGTTGATCTTCAGTCTCTGATATCCTTTCTTCCACTTGATCGATTCAGCTACTGATACTGGTCTATGCTTCAAGAAGTTCTCATGCTTCATTTTTCAGCTCCATCAGGTTATTTATGTTCCTCTCTAAACTGGGTATTCTAGTTAGCAATTCCTCTCACCTTTTTTCAAGGCTCTTAGTTTCCTTGCATTGGGTTAGAACGTGCTCCTTTAGCTCAGAGGAGTTTGTTATTACCCACCTTCTGAAGCCTACTTCTGTCAATTCGTCAAACTCATTATCCATCCAGTTTTATTCCCTTCCTGGCTAGGAGTTGTAATCTTTTGGAGGAGAAGAGTCATTCTGGTTTTTGGAATTTTTCAGCCTTTTTGCACTGGTTTTTCCTCTTCTTCATGGATTTACCTATCTTTGGTCTTTGATGTTGGTGACCTTCGGATGGGGTTTTTCTGTGGACATCCTTTTTGTTGATGTTGATACTATTCCTTTCTGTTTGTTAGTTTTCCTTCTAACAGTCAGGCCTCTCTGCTGCAGGCCTGCTGGAATTTGGTGGAGGTCCACTCCAGACCCTGCTTGCCCGGGTATCACCAGTGGAGGCTGCAGAACAACAAAGACTGCTGCCTGTTCCTTCCTCTGAAAGCTTCGTCCCAGGGTGCACCTGCCAGATGCCAGCTGGAGCTCTCCTATATGAGGTATCTGTCAACCCCTGCTGGGAAGTGTCTCCCTGTCAGGAGGCATGGGGTTCAGGGACCCACTTGAGGAGACAGTCTGTCCCTTAGCAGAGCTTGAGCGCTGTGCTGGGAGATCCGCTGCCCTCCTCAGAGCTGGCAGGCAGGAACGTTTGAGTCTACTGAAGCTCTGCCCGCCGCCGCCCCTTCCCCCAGGTGCTCTGTCCCAGGGAGATGGGAGCTTTATCTATAAGTTCCTGACTGGGGATGCTGCCTTTCTTTCAGATATGCCCTGCCCAGAAAGGAGGAATCTAGAGAAGCAGTCTGGCTATAGTGGCTTTGCCAAGCTGTGGTAGGCTCCGCCCAGTTTGAACTTCCTCGTGACTTTGTTTACACTGTGAGGGAAAAACTGCCTACTTAAGCCTCAGTAATGACAAGTACCCCTCCTCCCACCAAGCTCAAGCTTCCCAGGTCGACTTCAGACTGTTGTGCTGGCAGCGAGAATTTCATGCCAGTGGATCTTAGCTTGCTGGGCTCCATAGGGGTGGGATCCGCTGAGCTAGACCACTTAACTCCCTGGCTTCAGCCCCCTTTCCAGGGGAGTGAACGGTTCTATCTCACTGGTGTTCCAGATGCCCCTGGGGTATGAAAAAAACTCCTGCAGCTACCTTGGTGTCTGCCCAAACAGCTACCCAGTTTTGTACTTGAAACCCAGGGTCCTGGTAGTGTAGGCGCCTGAGGGAATCTCCTGGTCTGCAGGTTGTGAAGACCACAGGAAAAGTGTAGTATCTAGGCCAGAATGCAGCATCCCTCACAGCACAGTCCCTCATGGCTTCCCTTGGCTAATGGAGGGAGTTCCCCAACCCCTTGTGCTTCCCAGGTGAAGTGATATCCCACCCTGCTTCAGCTCACTCTCCGTGGGCTACACCCACTGTCAAACCAGTCCCATTGAGAGGAGCCGGGTACCTCAGTTGGAAATGCAGAAATTACCCACCTTCTGCATTGTTCTCTAGGAGCTGCAGAGCAGAGCTGTTCTTATTTGGCCATCTTGCCAGGCCCCTGTGCTGTACACTTCTAAACAACTAGATCTCACAAGAACTCAATCACTATCACAAGAATAGCACGAAAGGGATGGTGCTAAACCATTCACAAAGGATCCACTTTCATGATCCCATCACCTTCCACCAGCCCCATCTCTGACATAATTCAACAACAGATTTGGTGGGGACACAGAACCAAACCATATCAATGTATGTGGGTAAATACAAAAGATCTGAAGAGATAAGCACCAAAGTGCTATGAACAGTCTTAACCTAGAAGTAGTAGATTTGTTAATGAGGAATGGGGAGATTCTCAATATAAAAATTTCAATTTAGATTATAGTGCGCAGATATTACTATTGCAATCATGCCCAAATGAAAGTAACGTTCCTATAGAATAGGCATTTTTAATATTTACTAAGGAAATTGTATTTTATAGAGTTCAAACCCATGAAGAAACATCTGAGAGGGATGGGAGGGAATGCTAATTTTTACCTCTACCTTTAAGATCTTGTAAGATCCACCTAGTAAATTTAGAAATAGAAATATATCATGGATATAATTTTATGTGATCTTATAGTAATACTACCTGGTACCTTTAAACATCAAGGTGAGGGGAAGCAAAAAGGGGCCAAAAAAAAAAAAAACTCTTGCAGTGGAGTATACCCCATCAAGGGTAGGAGGTCAAGAGTCTTCAAGAAGTTAAAATTTTGGTATTCTCCAGTTTACCCTTTCTCCCACTAGTTTCCAAATCTTTAATAACAATACAACCTGAGGATGGGATGTATCTTAGGAATGAAGCCAACATGTGAACTGGCAGGAGTTAGCAGCTCAATTTGGGTCCTCACTGAAAGAGAAGCATCATCAGGAATACAGTATCTGTTCTTTATTCACTTGCTGACTATCTGTAAGTGACAACATGGACAAATTAACACTTTTTTGGCTATAAGCCAGTTCCATCAGCCATTTTTCATCCATAATACATATTTTGGAGTTGCCACCAGAAGGTTCACATGGCCATATGAAATAAATGTCACTGGTGACCATTTCCCCATACCAAGAACAGAAACTATTCTCTGAATCCATACACATTAACTATACTGCCTTTGACTGCCTCTTGGATGAGAAACTACCAACCTACCCACTGAGCTCAGGGGCCCCTTTGCATACATGCACAGGTTCCTTGCAGGTATCTGCTTATTCTACCGATTTCTCAGTTCTAACAAATCCAGAATACACCTCTTTATCTCTCTAAACCTACTCTGCTGCCTGTTTCTGCTGAAGACTTACCATCCTCTCAACTGCTTTGGGTAGCAACCTAGACATTCTCTTCTACTCAGTTTGCCCTGATCTCTCATATCCAAGATGGGTTGTATCTTCCTATTCATCTGGGATCTGCACCTGCTTTTTTTTCCCCACAACAGTCAAGGTCATAATTTATGTCCACATTTCTCTCACCTTCAGTAGCTTCCTGAGAAATCTTATGCCTCCAAGCCACTCTCTGCCTCCTTTGATTGAAGTGATTCCACAATTTTCTTTCCAAGAGTTTTAATGGATTTTCAGTGCCCAAAGAGTAAAATTCCAGTTCCTTACCAAAACATTCAAGGACATGTCCAAGTTGCCGCCCTGCCAATCTACCTTTCCAACATCACTGCCAACTACATAAGCCCTCACACCCAACTTCATCCCAACTCAACATCTGAGTCACATTTCTCTAAATTTGTCCTAAATTTCCTATCCCCATGGCTCTGCTTTGACGATCCATCTAGGTTCCAGTTTCTTAAATCAAGGAAGTATTCTTCCTGGAAGACATGAGAAAGGAAGATACCAGGGTACAGCTTAACTTTGATTATAAAGATACATGGGTAAAACTCCATTTTCTAAATTTGAGGTTGAATGCAAAATTCAAATGAAACTTCAAAGAAATGATAAGCATGGTTCTAACCATTCTGTCTACCACTGCTACCAGTAGCAACAGCCCCCCTCCAGAGGTTTGTGGTCACTCCTTTTTGCCCTCAGGAGGCCTCTTCTGAAAATTTTTAGGAAGTACTGCTCTAGGTGGAAAGTTTCTCAACCCCTCTTTCTGTTTGACAATTCCTGCCCATTCTTAAGAGCCAGTTCCAAAACTATTTCTTCTACAAACCCTTCCAAATCCCTCCAAGTTAGAAAGACTCCCTTCCTTTACCCCAAGGCACATAATGACTATAAACTGGTGCTAGACTTAGGTAGGCTTGCCAACTCTCAATGCCTGCTCATCCACAGAACAGTGCACTTCTGTAAAGGGATAGCTTGGTTAGCAGAATTGTTCCTCAGCCACTGCAGGCCAGGAAACAGTCCTACCAAAGTGTGGAGACATAAAACTTTCCAGGATTTCTCAGTGTTCTTGTAAGCACACATAGCCTCCTGATCTACAAAAACATGCTACAAAGTGTAAGAAAGCTTGCTTTTACTTCTCCTGGAAACATTTCTACATGCCATAAAAATTAGATCTGTAACCATTTGCTTAAAACTTCTCTTATCACTCAAAAATTGAGTTGTTACTTCCCCAAGATACGGATTACCTCAGAAGGTGACTGGGGAGGGAAATATTCCTAAGTATTTCCATTTCTAGGAGGAATAAGCCAGAGCTCTAAGTCAGAAAAGCTTAAAGGCAAGGGGCTATCAAACTCCTGTGGAGATTGTATTTGCATACCCAAGGAGTTGAGTCAGGAGGAAACTCTTTCAGGAGCAATGGGGGATAACTACCTGCTTCCCCTTTATAAGCAGAGAAAAATTCTTTTTCCTCCTCCCTCACCTATGGGTTATCCAGCTGTGTGTGTATGACAGTTGGCCTGATTATCTTCATGTCACCCTAGGGGCAAGGGTTTGGGCAGAAGGGAGGCTGGCGCTATTATTCACTGTAAGGTGTTTAATAAAGCATCCGTTCTCATCCAGAACACTTCATGTGGCACATTCAAGCCAAAAGTAATAGAGATGAACATTATAAACACATGACCTATAGGAACTTCTGTGTAGCCATTCTTTGGTCTCATTTTTGTTTTTTTAAATAATTATTACTGTTATCTCTCCCACATGGATGTCAACTTTCAGCAAACAAACTTATCTCCCCCAGTGCCCAACACCCCTCCCCACTCCTCCTGTCATCCATTTCTCCCTTCCAGAATCTTCGTCTGTGTTTACTATTTTCCTTATTGTCCCAGTTATGGCACATTTCTCCTCATTGTAATGCTATTGTTTTCCATAGGGATCTCTTTCTACAATGATGCAGAAATGCTATGATCTAGTTGTACACAGCTGAAGTAGTGGGTCAACCACTCCAGATAAGCTGTGAAAGAGGCATAATACATTATAAATTCCTAATATCATTTCCTGCACTAGCCCATATCAGTGAAAAGAATACAGATGGTGGGAAATGACTGCATACGAGGCAGGGGTTTGGGATCTCCGGTTGTAGTGTCCATGCTAACAATTCTCCTACTTAATATATTCATGGAAATTCTCACACCTACTTAACATATTCATGAAACTTCAGGACTCCCTTAAAATATTCATGAAACTTACTCATTTTTGGTTCTACAGTGGTCACAAAAGTTACTACAAATACATAATGTGGGAAAGGTAATCTGAGGCCAGAGTATGTAAACCTCGAGGGGCAGAGACTGTATCAAATGAATTCTGACTTCTTCAAACATCTAATACCCTACTTCACACACAATTAAGCCATATGAGATTAAATGCTTGAATCAAGTCGTTTCTATTAAAAAAAATAAAAGTGACCAATGGAGAATGAACTGAATACTGTCAATGAAAAAATTACTCTCTGCAAAAAAAACAAGTTATCATAGTGTTAGTGTATGGGAAAATACACCTACACAGTTACTGGCCATATTAATGTATTCATCCTCTTAGAACAATTTGAAAATTTTGATCAAACTTTTCCTATACACACCTTTTCTCTTTTTTCTTTTCTCTCTACAACTGCCACCTCCAGGACTCAAGTGTTCCCTCCTGAGTAGCTGGGACTACAGAAGCATGTTACCATGCCCAGCTAATGTTTGTATTTTTGTAGAAACAGGGCATTGCCATCTTGCCCAAACTGATCTCAAACTCCTAGGCTCAAGTGATCTGCCTGCCTTGGCTCCCCAAAGTGCTGAGATTACAGGCATGAGCCACTGCACCTGGCCACTATACACACCCTTTGACTGATCAACTTCTGAAAATTCATCTTACAGATAATCTTACCAATATGCAAAAAAAAAAAAAAAAAAAAAAAAGTACACAGATAAATTTTTGTTGCATTTTTTCTAAAACCAAAGAAAAATAACCTATATGTTTATTACTAAAGGGCTCATTAAATATTACTTTCATTTATTTGGAATATAACACAGCTATTTTATTTGGAATGTAACAGAGCTATAGCTATTACTATTATCATTGCTATGAACCAAAATATGGCAGATGTATATGTGCCGATGTAGGAAGCTCTTCAAGATAAATTGGTACTTGGGGGACAATCAATTAAGATATAGAACAGTATGTTTACAATATTGTATCTTATTGTATAAAAGTAAACAAACGCACACGCACACACACACAGTTCCATACAGTGATAGCACGGAAATTTCCTGAAAGAATAGATAAGAAATATTTCATAGTAGTAAATGAAGGATCAGATGGAAGAGACCCATACTTCCTTCTCAACTCACTGTTGGAATTTTTATTCTGGGTCTGTATTGTTTTATTTATCATAATTAAACAATTAAGAACAGAAAAAAAGGAAGTCCTAGTGTTGCAAAAGTAGAATGGGGCATTAATGGTCATTAGCTCAGAAAGGAGAAGTGACAAATGAGTTGTGTGAGGGCACACAACTATTTGGTGGCAGAACTGAAACTAGGACCAGGTTTTCTGACTCCTACTTCAAGATTCTTAAGCAAATTTCTTAAATAATATGCATGCTACCTACCATTTATCAAGCATCTACTATGTGCAAGGCATTATACAAGAACACTTTACAGAGAGTATCTCTAATTCTTACAGGAACCATTCAGAGTAAGGGTGGAAAATGTGTTATTCACCTTTCAGAACCTTTTTACAGCATAGAGCAAATCCCCATTTTAGAATAAATGCCCTGGAGTATTAGGAATTTCATATGCATTATCTCTGTTATCTCTATTACCCTACAAAGGTGTTTACTATATCATTTTCATTTATAGGTTAAAAAAATACAAGTAACTTACCAATGATCTTATAGCTGATATGTGGTGAACCAAGGATTTCAACTCAAGTTTGTCCAACTCCCAAATTCCTCATTTTGATATTACTCCATATTCTATTTTTTGAGACCATGAACACTCTGGGAGAACTTGATTTAAAGTTTTGCTTAATTGCAATAACTTATGTGTTGGCTATTACCAGTAAATCAGCAATATTGTTCCTTTGTGTATTGACATTCCACTCAAAAAATCATAAATTTTATTGCCCAATTATATCATCTTAGCTCTTTCATTACCATGTACTCTCTTTGATTCCTGAGCCAAAACCTTGTCACCAGCATTGCCTGCTGACATACAAGCCCTAGCTTGCTGCAGAAAAATAAATCCTAAAAACACTACAGAGTCCAAATCAAAGTCTGCCCAGCCATAGCTTCTTCTCCTCTTTTGGAAGATGTTACAAAAATCACAAAATAAAAGTCTTAGTGTTACGAACTAATTACTGTACATCTGCCACGATAATTACCATATTCAGCAATTTACAATTACAGTCCAATTCCTTTATAATTGAGTTCCACACAGCTCCCAGTGATAGCTATTTTAGTTTCAAGACTTAAAATTCAACTCCACAATTTTGTTCATCACTAACATTACGAAAATGCATGGTTTCAACTATATATACTAACAAAGTGCCAGTGGGTCCCAAAGTTTCAGCTTCTTGAACCTACATTTTTCTGTTTTTCATCTTTGGGCAATATAACTCAGCCTTATATCCATGTATATATTTAAACAATGAAAATATTTCTTGACATGGTCCCATTTCTTTTGCCTGACGTAAATCTCTCATCTTAAGCAGGGGTATAACTAATGAGTGTCTCATGACAGTTGCACTATATCAACAATTTCTTTAAAAGTTTTACTGAGATCTAATTAGCATATAAAAATGACACATTTACGGTGTAAAATTTGATAAATCTCATCATAGACGTATATGCTTGTGAAACCATTGCCACAATCGAACTAATAAATGTTTATTACCTCCAATGAACTCTTTGTGTAACTTTGTAATCTCACTTTCCACCATTCCTCATTCCTGGCAACCACTGGTCTACTTTCTGTCACTCTAGATTAACTGGTATCTTTTTTTATTTTTCTCCTTTTTGCAGATGGAGTCTCGCTCTGTCACCCAAGCTGGAGTGCAGTGATGCGATCTCGGCTCACTGCAAGTTCCATCTCCCAGGTGCACACCATTCTCTTGCCTCAGGCTTCCAAGTAGCTGGGACTACAGGCGCCCACCACCATGCCCAGCTACTTTTTTGTATTTTTAGTAGAGAAAGGGTTTCACCATGTTAGCCAGGATGGTCTCGATCCTCTGACCTGGTGATCTGCCCACCTTGGCCTCCCAAAGTGCTGGAATTACAGGGGTGAGCCACTGCGCCTGGCCTACGTTACATATTTTTACACAAATGGAATCATACATTATGTACTATTTTTTGGTTTGGCTTGTTTTACTCAGTATACTTATTTTGGAATGCATTCACATTACCTGTTGTGCATAGAAAGAGTTAATTCCTTTTAACTTCTGAATAGCATTCCATTGTACGTATATGCCACCAGTTGTTTATCCATTCAGTTATAGATGAACAATTAGGTTGTTTCCAATTGAGGGCTAATAAAGTTACTCTGGACATTCAGGCAGAAGTCTTTGTATGGATTTATGCTTTCATTTCTCTTGAGTAAATACTTAGAAATGAAATGACTGAATCATGAGGTAAGCTTGAGTATAACTTTTTAGTAACTGCCAAACTGTTTTCCAAATTGGTTAACATCACTGTCAGCAATGTATGAAAGTCCTAGTTCTCCATATCCTTGCCAACACTCGGTATGGCCAGTATTTTTTATTTTAATCATTCTAATTGAGTTTTCAATGCACTTAACATATGCTGGATACAAATTCATATAAGATCCATGATTTGCAAATATCTTTCCCCAGTCTGTGGCTTGTCTTTTCATTTTTTTAACAGTGCCTTTCAAAAAGCAAACGGTTTTAAGTTGAGGAAGTTCAACTTATTTTTTTTATATAAATAGTGCTTTTCATATTACATCTAAGCAACTTTTAGCTAACCTAAAGCTATGAAACTTTATTCTGGAAGTTGTATAGCTTTAGGCTTTACATTTACATCTATGATGCATTTTGAGTTAATTTTTGTATATGGCATAAAATATAAAGTTTATTCTCTTGAATTTTGATAGTCAATTGTTCCATCACTATTTGTTTAAAAAGCTATCCTTTCTACACTGAAATTATTTCGCACATTTGTCAAAAATTAGTTGTCTCTATATATGTGAGTCTGTTTTTAGACTCACTTTTCTATCCTATGGATCTGTTATCTTTACAAGCTTTGTTCCTCTGTGCATTATCTTTCTCAGTCTTTTACTATTCACCAGTTTGTGTCTTGATATTTAAAACACATTTTTATTCACAAAATATAATTTCATCTTGGTTTTTCCTGAGAATCTCTGCCATATAATTAGCATGTTTAGATCACTTATATTTAACATGATTATCAATATGGTTTTGTTATCTTGCTATTTGTTTGCTCTATTCCTTGTTAACATTTTTCTCTGTCTTTTGGGGATTTTTATGATTACATTTAATCTGCATTGCTGGCTTTTTGTCACTATAACTTTGGTTTTGTTTATATAGTTTTTGTTAGTAATTATTTTAGGGATAATAGCAAACATCTTTTACTATCACAGTCTACCTTCAAATAATATTATCCCACCTCATGTAGAGTATGCTTCCATTTCTCTTCTCTAGGCCTTTGTGCTATTGTTACATATTTTGCTTTGATATATATTATAAATTCCATACTACATAATTTTTATTTTAATTCTAACCATTAATTACTTTTTTTTTTTTTTTTTTTTGAGACGGAGTCTTGCTCTGTCGCCCAGGCTGGAGTGCAGTGGCCAATCTCAGCTCACTGCAAGCTCCGCCTCCTGGGTTTACGCCATTCTCCAGCCTCAGCCTCCCGAGTAGCTGGGACTACAGGCGCCCGCCACCTCACCCGGCTAGTTTTTTGTATTTTATTAGTAGAGACGGGGTTTCACCGTGTTAGCCAGGATGGTCTCGATCTTCTGACCTTGTGATCTGCCCGTCTCAGCCTCCCAAAATGCTGGGAGTACAGGCTTGAGCCACCACGCCCGGCTAATTACTTTTTAAAGAGATTCCAATAAAAAAAAAGTCTTATCTCTGTAGTTATCTGATGTTCTTTCATTTCTTTGTGTAAATCCATATTATCTGATGTTCTTCATTTCTTTGTGTAAATCCATATTTTCATTCAATATCACTTACTTTCTGCCTGAAGAACTTCAATATTTCCTATAGTTCAAGTCAACTGGTGATGAATTATTTTTAGCTTTTAAACAGCTGAAGTCATTGTCTCACTTTTTAAATTTCTTTTTTTCTGAGACAGTCTCACTGTCACCTAGACTGGAGTGCAGTGGCATGATCTCAGCTCACTATGGCCTCCACCTCCCGGGTTCAAGAGATTCTCCTGCTCCAGCCTCCCAAGTAGCTGGAACTACAGGTGCACACAAACCATGCCTGGATAATTTTTGTAGTTTTTGGTAAAGATGGGGTTTTACCATGTTGCCCAGGCTGGTCTAGAACTCCTGAGTTCAGGCAACCCGCCCTCCTCTGCCTCTCAAAAGCGCTGGGATTAAAGGCATGAGCCACCACACCTGGCCACACTTTTATTTTTAAAAGATATTTTCTCTGAGTGCAGAATTCTAGATTGAGGAGTTTTCTTTCATTACTCTGAAGATGTTGTTCCACTATCTTCTTCTTACTTGCACTGTTTATGTTGAGAAGTCTGCTTTTTTTTTTTTCATCTTTGCCCCTATGTGTGTGTCTCATTTTCTCTGCCTGCTTTTAAGATTTTTCTCTTCATCTGTGGTTTTGAGCAAATTGATCATGTATTGAATTTGTGTGGTCTTCTTTATGTTTTTTATGTTTGGAGTTCTTGAATTGATCAGTTTATTGTTTTCATTAAATTTGGGGATTTTTGGCCATTATTTCTCAAATTTTTTTCTATACCTCCCTCACTTTTTTTCTTCAAGAATTGCTATTACCCATATTTTAGGCAACTTGAAGACATCTCAGCTTACTGATGGTCTGTTCATTAAAGTGTTTTCCTTACTCTCTTTAATTTCGGATAGTTTCTATTCCTATGTCAAGTTCACTAATCTTTTTTTCTGCAATATCTAACCTGTCATTATTTCTATCTTGTGTATTTTCACTGCACACGTTATGATTTCTATCTCTAGATATTGAATTTCGATCTATCTATCTTCTATGTGTCTACTGAATTTTTGAATGTATGGAATATAATTATAATAACTGTTTTAACATCCCAATCTGCTAATTCTAACATCTGTGCCAGGAATAGGTCAGTTTTGATTTATGGATTTTTCTCTTTTATGGGTTGTATTTTCCTGCTTTTTCAATTGCACAGTCATTTTCTACCAGATCCTGGGTATTATAAATTTTACCTTGTTAAGATTTTTGTATTCATATAATTTTTATTATATTTATTCTGTGATAGTTACTTGGAATCAATCTGTCCCTTTTCAGTCTTGTTTTTAAGATTTACTAGGCAAGGCTGGAGCAGTACTAGTTAGAGGTGATTCTTCCCTAGCACTGAGTCATACCTCATCTGTATACTCTACTCAAAAATCTACATGAATTGTAGGTTTTCCAGTCTGGCTGGTGGAAACAAGCACTTTTTCTGGTACTTTTGTGGACACCTGGTACTTTTTTCCCTTTAATTTTTTTAGATGGTTTTTCTCCACCTCAGGAGGTTTCCTCACACACATTTTGATCAGTACCTGCTGAATGGTCAAGTGTGATCCTCTGCAGAACTTTGGAGCTGTCCATGTATCTCTCTCCTCTTCAGTCCTTTGTCCTGGGAACTCTGGATATCTTAAGTATTCCATACTTGAGACTATCTTCCCAGCTCTTTGCATCACCCTGCACATGCCTCTGCCTGATTTCCTCATCTCTATACTATGATCTGGAAGCAGTCTCATAGCAGTAAGTTGGGGCAATTGTAGGACAAACCTCATTTGTTTCCCATTTCACAGGGATCACTGTTCTTTGATGCTTGATACCTCAGAAGTCATTGTTATATATATTTTATCCAATTTTTCTGGTTGTTTCAAGTGGAAGGATAAATCCCGTTTCTATTACTTCATCAAAACCACGAGTGAAACCCAAAGTCAATATTAATACATTTGGGTTGCAGAACTACTCTAGAAAATTTAATCAGAAGATATATATAAGCTGAAGTGAGACAAGTGCTGATCTAGGAGAGTCTACAAGTCCTGTTCCTACTACCAACTAGCTGTGTGGCCTTGGAAAGTGATCTTACTTCTCCAAACATCACTTTCCTACTGAAAAACATATGGTTGTAGATCTTATATCTCTAACATGTTTTCATTTTTTAAATTACATTTATAGTTATATATATATATATATACATGTATGTATCTTAAGCAGACAGACTTACAGCGATAAAAATAAACATTGTGCTAGGCCAGCAATAAACAGACTTGGGTTCTACCTTCATAAAGGATAGAACAGTTTTTGAAAAACTGCATTTTTAAAGAAATTATTTGTTGACAAATAAAAATTGCATATGTGTATTGTATATGTTTTGAAATATGTGAATACAATATATTGTTTATAACAATTGTAATAAAATAAAAATATACACTCAGATTGAAATGAAAACATTTGAAAAAATATACCATGCAAACACTAAGCATAAGAAAGTTGTAGTGGCTATCTTAAGTCAAACAACATTGGCTTCAAGAATATCACCAGAGGGAAAGAAGGACTTTTCATATCGATTGAAAGGTCAACTCATCTGGGAGACATAACAATCCTAAATGATTTTTCAATGAATAACATAGGTTTAAATTATACAAAGCAATACTTGACACATTTACATGTGAGGAATAGAGAAATAATTATGGTTAGGGATTACAATGTCCCTATCTTAGTAACTGATGAAAGATACAAAAAATATCAGTAAGAATAGAGAAGATTTGAACATTATCAACCAATTTGACAAAATGGGCATTTCTAGAACTCTATCCTCAACAACTGTAAAATGCATACTCCTTTTAAATGCATGTAAAACATTCAGAAAGATGGAACATATGCTGGGTCGCTTAAAAAAAAGCCTCAATAAATTTGAAGGATTGAAATTACATAGATTATTTTCTCTGACCATAACTACATTAAATTAGAAACAATTAATGTAGCAAAAGAAATATTTTTAAACTAAGTAATAGACATCTAATATCCATAAGTCAAAGAAGAAATCGCAAGTAAAATTAGAAAGCATTTTTAACTGGATAATTACAACATATACAATGAAATTTGTGAGAGGTAGCTATAGCAGTCTTCAAAGGAAAATTTATATCCTTAACGCTTATATTAGATGAGAAGAAAGCTGTAAAATAAGTTATCTGTTCTTTAATCTTAAGAAGCTAGAGGAAAAAAGAATAAAAACTAAAGTAAAATAGTGGAAATAATACAGATAATAGGAGACATCAATACAATTAGTAACAAATAATTGAAAAATCAATAAGACAAGAGAACTGTTTTACCAAGGTTAGTAGAATAAATAAATCTAGGGCTATGCTATTGAGAGAGAGGGAGAGAATAAAGAACACAAATTATCTGCATGTCTATAGATTCCATGGTCATTAAAGGATAATAAGGATATACTACGAACAACTTTATACAAAGTAACTTGACTGCTTAGATAAAATGGAAAAATTCCTTCAACATGCAACTTACCAAAATAAGAAAACAATCTTGATAACTCTATCTATATTTTAAAATTAAACTCATAACAAAATCTCACAGAGAAAACTTGAGGTTCAAATAGCCATCGTGGTGGTGGTGTTTACATGTACCTCTCATTTCTGAATCATTTCCTGGTGACTTCTATGAAACATGTAAGAATAAAATACGACCAGTTTTATACACTTTCAGAAAATAATCACTTCCCAACTCGTTTTATAGGGCTAACATAATCTTGATAGCGTATCTTTAAGAAGTCAATAACAAAAAAGAAACTTACAGACCAATGTCCTTCATAAATATAGATGCAAAAATTCCAAAAAAAAAAAAGGTCAAAGTAAATCTAGCAATATAGAAAAGGAATAATGTATCATGAGCAAATTAGGCTTATCCTAGGAATGCAGGGTTGGTGCAACATTCATAAATCTATTAATTTAATTCATCACATTAACAGAATAAAGACAAAAGACATATGATCACATTACTAGATGTAGGAAAGGTATTAGACAGAATTTAACATTCAGTCATTAAAAATATCTTCCAGCACATAAAAACTTGAGGAATTTTTTTCAATCTGACCAAAAGCTTCTACAATAATTCTATAGCTAACATACTTAATGATTAAATATTAAATGACTTTTGTTTATAATTGGGAATAGGAAAAGTTAGTCAATTTTTCACATTTATGTTTAACACAATGTAATACTACTAGGGATTCTAACGGGTACAACAAGATTAGAATGAAAGGCCGGGCGCAGTGGCTCAAGCCTGTAATCCCAGCACTTTGGGAGGCTGAGATGGGCGGATCAAGAGGTCAGGAGATCGAGACTATCCTGGCTAACACGGTGAAACCTCGTTTCTACTAAAAATTACAAAAAAAAAGAAAAAAAAAAAAAAAAAACTAGCCGGGCGAGGTGGCG